>NW_011362138.1:40143-48489 GCF_000735185.1 Notothenia coriiceps
CAGTCACATCACAACATTGTAAAGTTAGCAATCATATATCAGGCTATAACTAAAGTAGTATTGATAATATAGTAACGTTACTGGCAGGACTGTTGATACTGATCCATAACAGAAACTAATGCGCAAGTATCAGCCGTATCTCGCATTACCTAATGCAACTCCACACACTACGGTGCTGTGTACCGGAGGGGAGACGCGAGATACGGCTTGCTGATACTTGACGATCTGGCGGAGAAAGGTTGTGGAGCCTCCGTTGATATGCCGTTGTAAATGCCTTGAAGGAAAGCAGGTGTGTAGTCGGGGAGGGTGCTGATTGCAGCAGGTGAGTGGAGGTTGAGCCGGGAGCCAGGAGTGACAGCCACCACGCCCACACAAACACAGACAGGGGGAAACAAACAAACACAAAGGAGACGGCTGGAGCAGTACAGCCACCACAGCGTTACCTAATGCAACTCCACACTACGTCTTACGGTGCCGTGTACCGGAGGGGGAGAGAGAAGCAGCGAAGGGGGGGAGAGAGATGTAATACGGTTTCTTGATAAAGCTGTGGAGACGGCGTATGTGCTGCAGGGAGGTGGATGCACAACGCACCCAGGAACGAACGCTAGCTCCGGTCCTTTTCCCGTGAGGGAAACTGTAGACTCGATGCCCTGACAGGCTTGAGTTTGTGCAACCTGCACAAACACAAGCTCACCATGATTACAAATGGTGAAATGCAATGTAAAATTACCGAAAAAATACCAGCTCACTAAATCACAACCGCTCAAACCAACTACAAACTACTACCGCGGATTGGGCAGAGAACGAGTCCGAGAAAGTTAACTTCCCCATGTGACGTAATATGACGCGTTTGACGTATGACGTTAAAAAAAAGCAGTTTTTAGTAGCAGAGCTCAAAACGGCTCCTTTTCCTCTGAATTCCTGCCCTTATGTCTTGTAAAACATATAAAATCCTGCATTAACATTTGTAATTTTCAGGCAAGGTTAAGCATAAATGTAGTAAAAAAAACAACCTGCAAGTTGCTCTTTAAAGGCTCCACTATATAGACAGTCTCTAATGCTTCGTAAATTATAAATGGACTGTACTTATATATTGTCTATTTGTCTCAATGTGCGTAATTATGTACTGCAATGATCTGTATCATATCATCGATCATAATATGTCTCAATGCCAAGCATGTCAACATGCACTTCAAGTACTCAGATGGTGCATAACGGTCAAAAACTAAAGTGTGGAACTCTGGAATCCCAACCCTCTTAATGACCGCCATCTTGCTGCGTATAGGAAGTTACCCAACCAGCCGCAAGTATTGCTCCAGTCAAGACAGCACTAAAGCAATGAATGTTATGCATGTGTTTTTTTTCTTCTCCCTGTTTAAGTAACATACAGTACTACTATACCATGTTGAAAAGAAGAGTTTGTGAATTGAGTAGGCAGGGTTAATAGAGCAGTTTGTAATTATTTGGTACTGCTAACTGTTGTTGCCAGCCAGCTAGCTAGCTAGTTAACAGCAGCAATCCTCACTTCCGGTGAGGGCAAAGCATAGACTGTATATGGGCAAAGCCACCATATGGCATTGAAAACAACAAAAAAGGAAATTCACATATTGCTAAGTATTTAAAGACACAGACATGACAGTGTACTAAGGGAAGTATCCAAATCAAGACACAACATTTAACAGTGTCTGTGCCGCATGCTGCTGAGCAGGAAGTGTACAGCAGCATCATCAGAGCATTCTTCCTGAAAACTGCTGCTGATGGAGAGCAGCTTGATGAGCGCAGGGAGCCAACAGCCTGTCTATGGTGGGATGAGAGTTGCCACGATGTCTAGGTGGTGACAATAAGAGTAAGGACCAGCTAATGTGTGTTCCTGCAAGCTGGCTCCTTTGTTATTCTGGTGCTGAGTGACAACGCTGTTGCTGTGGCAGAGGTTGCTAAGAGAAGGAAATGTTTGTCGTATAAATTGAAGAAATATGCCAATTTTATACTTCTGGAAATTGATTTACATCACTGCTTTTATCTAATCTGTGCTTTTATCTGTGCTTTTATCTAATCTGTGCCTCTTGCCATTTATCTTTCTGTTGCTGTTTCTCTGGCTTTGCCACAGAAATATGACATCCCCGTTTTTCATCAAGCCATAGGAAACTCAGAGTTACGCAGCGTCCACAAGGCAGCGTGCGTTGAAGCTTGCCGGTGAGCTTGTCTGAAACTAGACCAACAACCATGGACATGAATCTCCCGCCCCGGACACACAAGCACGCGGTTTGATTGGCTAGAGCTTGTACTGGCATATGATTTGATTGGCTGACGCTTCCGCCGAAGCTTCAAAAGTTCAACATTGCTCAACTTTTGAAGCGAGCAAAGCGAAGCAACGCTCCCACAATGCAGTTCGGCAAAGCGTGACGTCACCTAGGCCTGTCGCGATAATCGATAAATTGACTTATCGTACGATAAATAAAAATGGACTCGATAACTTTTCTGAGCTCGATAAATTGCCGTTTACATGCGTGTTTGTTTACATAAGGATGTGACCAGCATTTTAGCTAGGAGCGCTGTGGCTGCCAGAGGAGCTGTGGCTGCCGGCCATGCGCGCTGCGAGGGGCGGGGCTGACACACAGCCAGGTCAGGACACTGTGTGCACGTACAGCAGCGTAGCAGCCAAATTAATAATATAGCGACAAGCGGGAGACAACCTGTGACTTACTCGCGGGGAATTTAAAGTGAAATGGAATTGGTTACAAAACATACACATCTCGATTCTCCAGTGTGGCAGTATTTTGGATTCAAGCCAAATCAACGAGGCCAACCTACGGACTTGAATGAGCCGGGCGGTGTGTCGCATTTGTTTAAAAAAGGTAGCGACAAAAGCAGGCAATACCACGCATTTTAAACTACACCTAAAACACAACCACTCCATTCCGTTTTCCCAGCTGGTAGCAAACACGGCAGCTGGAGATGGAGAGCCCCCACCTTCCCGACAGAAGATAGCAAGAGACACAAAAAAAAATAACAAACAACCATAGACTACCGCGAAACAGGACATGCAAAATGTTGGTCGTTCCTTTTCCGAAAACTTACGAATATATCAGATTGGATATAGGGCCCTAGTTGAGAAATTCTGGGTCATTTCGCCCAGGGTGGGCTGTATCACTTGACTGTTGTTTTAAGGAGTGTTTTTTTTGCTTGTTGAGGATAATGGTGGCTCTATTTCTATTTAGTTTTTTATTTATTATATTTTATGGTTATTTATTCTATATTAAGCTTATCCTCTATATATGACGTTTTATACTCTATATATAGTACCGTCACTATATGAGACGACGACGAGCTCTGTTTCCGGCCTGGTACCCCTATTTATTTATTGTCTTTTGGTTGTGTGTGATTTAATTAATTTATTATAATTTAATTAATTTGTTTTATTTATTATATATCATTTATATATTTTAATATTATTTCACATTTCATTTGCAATGTTGAATGTTCAATAAAAAGTTCTGTTTGAAAGGATGTACTAGAATTATTATGATATATTATCATTATGTCAGTGGTCTAAAATGGTCTTACAATGGTGCCGACAATATTATCGTTTATCGCAATAATTTCCAGGAACATTTATCGTCCAACAAAATTATTTATCGTGACAGGCCTAACGTCACCCCATTCAAAGTGAATGGGCAGAAGCGTTGAAGCTTCAACGCACGCCACCGTGTGGACGGGCCGTTAAAGGTAATGTTATTAGCTAGGATAATTATGATCATGCTTTTCATGAATTCTGGTGAGAATAAAAAGAATGCATATAGGGCTCTAGTGCTTGTGGTCCAGTGAATTTCTAAGTGATCAAGCTGCATCAAGTGTATTCACAAGTATATAATATCAACAAAAACTAAACTGTTATGATTTTTTGATTGCTCCATTTGAGACAGGATGCCATGGTTCACTTTGGCAATTTGACTGATGCTGTGTGAGAAGTGAGTGCGTGCCGAGAAGCTTTTCTCCACACCATTATAGGCAGCAGCCCCTTCACTTAGATTTTGCACACCACATTCTGACCCCACCTCCATTGACGAATGTATTTGCACTTTTCAGGCATCTTCTAGTGGTGATGATGTGTCTACTTGTGCCTCATCATTGCAGTGGAAAAGCCCAGAGAGCAGCATTTGATCATTTGAAGGTCAAAGATGTTCATATTAACAATGCGCTAAAATCGGTTGGGAAATCTAAAGGGTACCCTCGACAAAAAACACCGGGATTTTTATATTAGGTTTTAGAATATTGCTGAAAATTAACATCACGTTTATGATACTTACGCATTTTGTTCAGCGGGATTATCTCCACATTCATGATTTTTGAAGTGTAAATGCAAACGGCAGAAGTACATTTTGTGCTGTCTATAAACGGACAACATGACGGTCACATGACTGCAAATCACCACCGCTAAGCAAAAGGCGGCTAATGCCTGATGACGCCTAGTAGTCATAATTAGCCAATTAGCATCTGCCGCTTTTATGACACATGAAGGCTTCAGACATTCACAAGTGGGGTGTTTACTGACGTACATTCCAAAATCAATTGAGTATGATAAAGGGCACTAGAAGTAGATTAAATGCTAACTAATTCCCAGCTTTCAGAATTCCTCCACCACTCTGGTTCACTGATTTGGCTCTTTAGGCTGACGTGATTTTGGTATGCTGTATATCTTCCTGCCTGAAAATCATTGTGGAGCTGCGTGGATTCAGTTAGAATCGGTCGTAGTGTTGCGTTCGGGATCTGAACCTGATCATCCTGCTCTGCTTTGCCTCAGTCTTGTTCTCTTGCTGTCAATAAAGAGCACTGTATAGGTCAAAATTGGGTTAGAGTGACAGTAATAAATAGATCTTGTATACTCTAAACTATTGACCTGTCTGGATCCATGTTTTAAATAAGGTTTGGTATTTTGGTTTGATGCTTCCATAACTCTTGCATGTTCATGGGGTTTTGATATTACCAAACGAAAGATAAGAAGAAGACATCGGGTAAATTATTATAAACTTATGACAAAAAGTAAGAAAATGTGCGTTTGGTAGATTACTTCTTTGTTGTAATGATTATTGGCAATATATCTTATACCGTTGGCAAGCCTGTTTATTTCCCTTTTAAATGGTGCCACATTTGTGAGGAACATGCATTTGTGGGATGAGAAGCTGAGTATCCCACAAAACCAGGGAAAAGGCTTTTTCCATCAAATTCCCTACTACCAATTTGTGAGAGTTTTGGGGATCATATGTTTTTTGTGCTGTCCTCGGCATCAAAGCAGAACCAGCAGTGGAGCGGAACAGACCTCTGTTCTCTGAGAAGGAACAGATGTCTTGCTGAGAAGAAGAGAAAAGGATGTGACCATTGAGCTTTTTCAGCATCATTGACGGATCCAGGAAAAGGTATCTGGAGAGACGTCCACAATAGGACAGCCTCAGCAGGACCCAGAGACAAACAGCACGTCAGAGGGGTCATTTCATACTGCATTCCAATTTATCATTTTATTTAAAGGGAAATTACACTACAGCACTCACTGACAGGTACGCTATAATCCTCTATTGTAGGATTCTAGATATTTTGAATCTCGCCTTATGTAAAACATGATGATTAATCATTGTAATCGTTAAAATAAGTTGATTGAAACCAATCATTTGATCCGTTAGAGCATACAAGGAAAGGCTCTTGTCTCTCTTCAAGCTATCACTATCTCATATAACATCACCTGTAAAGGATTCAAGTTGATACTAATTGGCTTTTTTTATTCAGCATCTGAATCAACTTTTATTACATTACATTTAAGAACATTTGTGTTTCCATGTAGTCCAAAGTAGACCTCCAAGATTATTGGTGGCACATTTTCAGGAAGAAACAAATACAGAGATACAGAAAAACTAATTCAGTCTAGCTTTTGTCCCTCCTCAACAACAGCATTTACAAACGGATATTACACCTGGTTGATCTGAATAACAATAAGTTAGGTATATTACTTTACAGCTCTACTTTGTTTCCGCTTAAAATGAGTTTGTCTAAACTGGAGATTAGTTAACAACCCATCACAATATTTTTAGTTATGTGAATATAAGAGATTTACAATCTACAAAGAACAATGTTGTGATTACAGATAGGACTGATGGAGAACTGCAAAATAAAACCCAATCCAACCATTCTTTTCTATGTTCAAATCAAGCTGAGGGTGCCAATAAAATGTAAAAAATTACGCATATTGTGAGGTGCTTAGGTAAGGTCTACTCAGGTTATACATCTGCTAAATAGGAAACAAAAATTCAACCTCTTGCTTGGTCCTTGTGATTATTTTGCAGTGAATGAGAAAGGCCTAATAGCTGTAGGTCAATTATAGTCCTCGTGCTTCCCTGCTGGTCTAAAGCAGGGCTCTCTAGATCACTCACCTACACACATCATTAGCATTTAGAGAGGCTGGGATCATCTTGGGATCCACACCAATACACATACTTTTAATCCATCAGAGGTGTTAAGAAGACTCTCGCAGTCCCACACAAAAGCAGGAACGGAAAAAACAGCAGAAATTTCCGATTAAAATTCTATTTCTGTTTGATGACGAGCATGTGTTACTGAGCAGTGCTATCCTCAATGTGACATCGGGCCAGATCAGGTCTGCTTATTGTGTGAGTTCTTCATTCATCTTTGTGTGTCCTCGAAACCTACTTCTCCTCTTTCTTTCTTCTCCTTATTATGGAAGTGCCGAGCCGCATCAAGAAAAGCATCTGTTGTTTTTAAAGAAAGTATTTCTGTTACAGTAACAAGTCATCAACAGATATGTTGTCTTACATACATTTAATCAGAAGTGGAGAAAGTGCTCAGAGTAGCAGAGTTTAGGAATACTACAAGTAAAGGTTATCAAAGCTGGTAAAGGTGCAGCTAGTTTGAATGACTTTGTATACTGCAGGGTAGCTTGTGAATTTACTCCAGGTGGAACTAAAGTCTGATTCAACACTTGATTATATTTTACATCATTCATCCAGATCTAGTAACTAAAGGTATTAAATACATTTTGTGGAATGTAGGAACACAAGTTACCTCGGAATTGTAGTGGGGTAGAAGTACAAAGTAGCATAACAAGGAAATACTCAAGTAAAGTACAAGTATCTCCAAGTTACAGTACCGGAGTTAATGTACTTATGGCGCTTTTCCTCTGCAGGACCTAGCACGGCTTAGTACGGTATGGTTAGGCCTTGGTAGGCCAGGCTCACTTTATGCTGCGTTTCCATTACAGTTTAGGAACCGGGGTAGTAACTATAGAAATGCAGTGTAGGCGGGGCGATCGGCTGTTCGGCTGGCGGAGCGACACTGCGTAAAACTGCCGTCATCTTCAATGCGAACCACAAAACCAAAACATCAGCCGTTAGCTGTTAGCACTCAGAGCACACAGCTCCTCATATCTGTTCAGAAACTAGACAAAAGTTAAACAAGTACAATCCACAGCCGTCTTGTCTGCAGACCGGTATCAATATGTTGTTACTTCGGCATCATGTTGATACGTGTATTACATTAAATCACTGTAAAATATGTTCATGTTTTTGTAGTTTTAGCCCCCTTACCAGCGATTCTCTCTGACCATTCAGCAGTCGAGAGTGTTTACCTCACTAGTTTAGCATATTCAGCCCGGTTGTTGGCCCGGTAAGAACCTCGATTTTGGAGGGCCAGAAAAAAGGTGAAAAAGTAGCCCTGAGCCGGAACTACCCCTAGTGGAAAAGCAAAAAAAAGCGGGCCTGGTTTGGCCCGGCCCATATCATAGCTATATTGAACAATATATTGGTAGGGCCATACCTACACTGAACAAAAATATAAATGCAACAGCTTTTGTCTTGCTCCCATTTTGCATGAGATGAACCAAAGATCTAAAACATTTTCTATATACCAAAATAACATTTCTCTCAAATATTGTTCACAAATCTGAAAAAATCTGTTATAGTGAGCACTGTCCTCCTTTGCCGAGATAAATCCATACTCACCTCACAGGTGTGGCATATCAACATGCTGATTAGACAGCATGATTAATTGCAGCAGGGTGTGCCTTAGGCTAGCACAATAAAAGGCCACTCTGAAAGTGCCATTTTTGCTATTGGGGGTGGTCTGGGGGTCCCGAAAACCACTTCCATGCCGATCTAGATCCCTCCCGCTTCGCGTCGGCCTCCCTGATCAGCCTGTCCGTGTTCCTTTTCCCAATAATTGAACCAGCGCGCTGCACATATCCCTTTACATATGAGTATATAGAGTATTATTCATTGTTTAAAGCAGTGGGCCGCAAACGCTTGCCTCGGGAGGGAGAAAAGAGCACACAGGAGAATAAAAGCA
>NW_011362138.1:48534-144490 GCF_000735185.1 Notothenia coriiceps
GTGGAGGTAGTACGGCAGACACGACTGGCGGACGGTCGGAGACAAAGCTGCCTCGACGAGGAACACGACGTCGGAGAGTCGGGACGACTCGGAAATTGGACCTGGCGACGGAGAATGGTCGTGGTAGTAAATCTCCGTCTGTCAGTGTCAGGTCTGTAGGGGTCAGGTGGAACAGTCCTACGTCCTTAATTCGAAAGGTTTTCTCCCCGGGTTAGGTTTTGTCCGGTCCGACGTCCTATATACCTTTTGGAGAGCCTACATCTGAAAGCTTCGAGTCTTGTTGCTCGTCGTTTTGTTTTTTAGCAAAGTGGTATAACTCATCGGGTTACTTACCTCCCGGTCCCCTGAACTGTGTTACGTCGCGACGTCGGGGGTGTTTGTGAAGCCAATAGCGGCGAAGATGTCCGTCTGTTCAGGAGTCGACCAACACCCACCGTCCTCTCGTTTATTAACCTCTGGACGGGAAAGGGAGGATTAAGACTCCTCCTGTCGGCGAGTGAGTCGTCCGACCTGTCCATGAGGAGGAAGTACCGACGAAGGCTCAAACTCCAATTATACAAAAACACACTAGCGACGATCCCAGACTGTAATAGACAACATAGTAATTCACTAGGTCAGGGTCCCTACCACCCGACACTACTGCACCCTCGTCTCTGTATACTCGGTATTGGACAGAGACTCGACTTAGCAAGACTTTTTCCTCCTACTACTCCTACCTAAGACCGGTCTTGACATGAAGTTACGTCTCTCACTGAAGCGACGCCGCAGTCGTCACCAGAAGGCAAAGGGAGCCGCAGACTCCGCCTAGAAACCTCGGAGATTTTCGGAGTCGGTCGGGGTGGCGTCCAGTTTGGGGAAGGTTGGTCCAATCGTTGTACCCCGGTGACAGGAAAACTTTAAGTACGACACTCCTGACTTGGCAACTCGCCCAGAGCTTGCTGCGCTTCGTCACTCTGTCTCCGTTTTGCACAGGGTTATGTTAGGCCACACCTGTAAATAATTTTAGGTAGCACGTGTATCAAGTTGTCGGAGCTTAGGACGACAAGAGGGGACTTGCGTAGGACCGTCGGTGTTCCTAGAGTGTGTGTAATTCGTTTGTCCTTTCTTCGTCTCGGATTACGGGTGTCCCTTTGATTTAAAAAGTTTAAGGGGTGTTCTGTCGTCCACTCCCCCTCCTCTGTTGTGTCCCGTGGGTCCAACGTGTGGTTAGGGTCGTGTCTGTCTTTGCCCGCCCCTTTGTGAAGTTTTGATTTGGCGTGTACATGTTATAAATCGTTCCCGGGCTTCAGGTGAGTCTAGGTGTCACTGCTTCAATGGAAACAGTGGATTTTTACCTCTCTGTCATTCTTGAACCTACTGTGAGTATGTCTCCAGCACATCTGAGAGGAAGAGAGATTGTTGAAATAATCTATATTATATGATCATGTGCTGTAAGCCATGCTCATGAGTTTCATCATTTAGTGTATCTAAAGAGACCTTTGTACCATGAATGCACACATGTCTGTTTGCAACGTGATCTTGGATCTTGTAACATGTCATTGTAGAAGGTCTAAAGGTATAGTGCTGTGTAAACTAAAAAGAAGTGTATGAAACATGTAAGATTCTGTTATTCTTTAGACAGACACATATATACTCTTGGCGGACTTGACGCAAGTATTCTGGCTCTTATACTGTTGTACAACAATATAATAATTCCTTCAATCAGCAGCGTGTCTGTGTTTCTATTTGGTTATGTCTTGAGTGTCTAAGGTTTTGGATTCCATGACAAGATCACTGTTACACACATGCATGCTCACAAGGATGAGAGGGAAGTGATGGAAACTTACCACTGCAAGACTGAAGGTGAGACAGCCAGAAATCAAGAAGCTTTGTACTAGAAGAAAACATTGAGAGAAAAGGAAAACTGAGGATGCATTTGAAATACAGTATAACAAATGAATTTAGAATATTTGACTACAGATTTGAGCACTTTGCATGCCAACAGAGGAGACAAGAGAGGATAAGAAGCCAGTGCTTACTTGAGTAGGCCAAGGAGGAATGCGTTGAACCGGTGTTTGCTCTGTCTGAGCTGAGGCAGCTCTCCAATTCGAACTTTTAGGTTGAACAATGCTTGTGTTTTTGGACCTTGAAATGAGTCGAGAGGAAAAAGAGAACATTTATATAAAAGAGAGGCAAGCAAAAAATTGCAGTGAAACTTGGCACTCATAGGCCAATCGATATCTGCATCCGGTGGTTCACTTCAGCATTTTAGACGCTAAAGAAAAGTATTGAATGATGTGTGGGAAAATGAGAGCCGGAAAAAACCCAGGGCTTATTATTATCAACCAGGGGAAAAAAGCAATTCATAGCAATTCCTCAATATCCAAGTCTATAAATGCTAATTCTCCTAGGATTCGTAGAGTGGTACCTGGCTTGGTTGATGCCTGGACCAAACCCCAGGCTGAATTTGGCCTCCTGCCTGCAATCAGGTCACTCTGATGAGGTTTCAAGCCATCGGTCAGCAAGCTGTGCAGTGCAGGGCAGAGGCACTGCAGCACCAGACGGCCCAGAGATGGATTTATAGTGCTGTCTCCTGATAAAGCCTGAGGGAGGGAGAGGAGAGGGAGGGAGAGGAAGAAGATGACGTGCAGTGATAGGGAGAGACAAGGGAATGGAAGAGAAAGAATGACTCAAGAGAGAGGGAGGAGAGAAGAAATAGGACAAATGAATGGGGTTTGGAGAGAAACAGGGGTAATGTGGGTCAGTATGATGTGATGAGACATGATTTAGGGGATTGGAGTTAGTTTATAAAGAGAGTCTTGAGTCTACAAGATTGGGTTATCTAAAGATATTCTAGTACCTTGTTAACTGAGAGAGACTGAGGAGAGACAGAGCAAAAATATTTAGAGTCAGAACAAGAAGGAAGGGAAAGAAAGTATTTTCAATGATGAACAAATCAATATGTTTCATCACCAAGAGTGAAGTACACATTGATTGATAGTTAAACAAACAACTTGTTATTCAAAATATGTAAATTCAGCTGTGACTGACCTTCTGAACTACAGTCCGAGAAGAGCTGAACTGGGCCAAGATGGCTTCCACTGCCACACTGACGGCACTGACCAGAGCTGGAGGGAAGAACAATACATTACAGTTAATATGTAGGAGATATGGACATGTATCAAGGACAAAGACACACAGTTGGACAGGTGAACACAAACACACACACGGATGAAAGGCACACCTTTCTTTTCCTGCAGGCACAGAGAGGACAGGCCCAGACCTCTCATTGGATGCTTCACATCTTCGCCCATCCAGGATGCCTCTGTCCTCTGAACAGAGCCAGCGAATGAGACACTGCGGACAGCTGACAGCAACAGCAGAAGAGCAATTACTTACTGTAATTTGTATAAAAGAATACAAATTCAACAGATTAAAAAAAGATGAGTCACAACAGAGAGCAATACCAAAACTAGAATATTAGTGTTAGTAGGAGCCATTAAGCAATGAGAAGAATTTGAGTAGGCAAATAAAAGCAGATGGTACTACTGACGGAAAACAGTGTGTGAGGACATCCTATAAATATTGGTTTACTAGTATTAGCTTTCAACATCTGTATCTGTAAAAACAGCTTTCTGTATGCCAAAGGGATAAACAGATTCCCATGCATTAATCTTGACTCACATTCAAACAATACACTCATACATACTTAATATAAGCAAACATAGGAGGAATCTCTGAGCGTGGCGGGAAACAGTTGTTGAAGCTCAGTCAGGTTGTATACAATTACACATAATGTATAAAGGGCAGGTGTTGTGTCCAGTGTAATGTTCATATAAATAGATTTATATAAACCAGTTATATAAATACAGACTATCACTTAATGAACAAGATGCAGTGAATCTTAAAACATGTACTTTAAAATGCCTTCAATCTACACATACAAGGAAAACATGTTAACTCAATTTCACAACATCATGGACTAGTTACTTGGATTGTGCCTGGCGTGTAATGTATGTTTACATTTCAACACATCGTGCATAAAACAAAAACAACATGGAGACTGACCGGACGAGACAGACACAAAGACAGACAGACGGACAGACAGAGGAAGACAAAGAAAGAAAGTGATGATAGTGACTCCAGACAGGAAGAGCTGTCACTCCATTGAAGGCCCTTTGCAGATTTGAAAGGACAGTGAAGATAAGACGTATCAGATGACCTGCAGGGAGCTACCTTCTGATGCAGCCACAGTTCTTTCAAATCTGCAAATCCCTCGGGTCGCAACAAAAGTGTTAGGGACACTATATCCAGGTCAGAAACAGACAGTAAGAAAGACAGACGGACGTGCTTGCAAGCAAGATGTCAGACAAATAGAAAGAGAGTTTAAGACGTGGGGAGAGAGAAGAGAGAGAGAAATCTTACTCGCCACGTGTGACTGCGGAGGAGCCTGGTAGAGTTTTGGGGGAAGGGGGGGCGCCCTTGGCGGTATAGGAGGGTAAAGGTTTGGATAGTAGAGGGGAGCAGCGAGGGCAGGCAAGGTGTGAGAGCGGGGGAAAAGCGGGGAGTTGAGGTGGAAGCCTGCAGTGCATGGCGGGGGGGCTCCGGGGCGATGGGGAGGGGAGAGGGCACCGATAGGGGAGAGACGAGGAGGGGATCCCCTGTGCAGAGGGCAGTTTTTAGGGTGGTACAGGTAATATGTAGGGAGAGGAGGAAGCTCTTTGGACGTCCTGGCCTTGTTTCTGTTGTCTGTGTGAGAGTGTGGGCGCTTTTCTGAATGCAGCGAATCGAATGCGTTGATACTGTTTGAATACGTCATCATGACATCTATGTTCTTATATGGGGTGGTGCAGCCCGGAGCCACTGTGGTGCCACTAATATCAGGTGTGTCTGACTTAACGTGTGTGCCTGAGTTACAGCAGTATAGGGAGTCAAAATGACAGGGAGAGTCAGACGCAAAGTCCCTCTGTGTGTTAAAGATAGTCCCATAATCACAAGGAGAGTCTACACTAACATCATCCAGGGATTGAAAGTTAAAGCCGAAGCTCATGTCAGTGCCAGAATCATCTCTGTGGATACGAGCTGAGCTGGCAGCAGGGGGGGTCGGTGTGTTGCAGTATTTGTCTTTGGACTCCCTGCCTGCATGGCTGTGGGGTCTGGGATCTGCAAAGGGCTGGGCGTTACAGTAGCCTGGGTGATAGGAAGGGAGGGCAGTGTGCAGGAAGTAGGGTTGGGAGGACTGGGCGAGGGACAGTGGTGGAGAGGAAACTACTTATTAAAAAAGCCAAACATTGGAGCAGGAGTCAGGATGGAGAGGGCAGGCGCACAAGCAAAGCGATATGAAGGAGCAAAGCGGAGCAATGGACAAACAATGGAAACAACAGAATGGGATGGATAGGTGAGGAAAACAGGGTATCAAGGTAAAAGTAAAAAAATAAATGTGGCAGAGAAATGGGAAGGAGAGAGAGATGTCGAAAATGTTAGTGTCTGTCGAGAGAAAAATGCACATGAGTGTATTCCAGCAGATATCGTCATCATGTAACATCATGCAGTAATGCAGAATTCAAACAGTTGATTGACAGTTACACATGAGAGTCAATGGAGTTGATTTATGAAGAGCAATAACCACAGTCTATCCTTTAAAACGATTTAACACAACAGGAAATGATACCCTGGCCATAAAAGGATAACTGTTGAGCAGTTTTGCAGCTGCACGGTAGAAATACTCAGCATGTCAATCAGCCACTCATTCACCAATGACAGCATCATTAAAATGTCACCATCAATCACAAAGGTCCATCATATTTCAATGTGAGGTTTACTTTACGGCATCTGCTTTCACTTTCTTTTCATACTTGAATTTGAGAGTTCACAGCACAGTGTTTTAAACGTTACTGCAGTGCGTGCCATCATCACCTCTGGATCACCTTCCTCTCTATGCCTGTCTGTCTTTCTCTTCTATGCCTTTCGTTTTTTACATCCTTTTGCTTCCCCACCACCCCTCCCCTCTCCAGCAGCAAAGCATACAGTGTAATGCTGAGTCAGTCAACAGATAGCAGAGTTCTGCCCGTTCCTGCTCAATCACCATCTGTCTCTCTATGGATATTCAGAGACTGTAGCAACAACCGTTTTCATTACCTTCACTTACCTGTAACAGACTCCTAAGTTATGAGTTACAAAATCAGCTAAAAAACAATCATACCTTTGTTAGACTTGAGCTGTCTTTGAACTGCAACAACACATGATACTTCCTATTTTTCTGGCACTGGCTCTCAGCCATTGGTCCATGTGCTAAGATCCACCCCTTGGGCTCTTAAAGGTGTACACACCTATTGCTGGCTTGTTGCAGTGGTTTTAGAGGGAAACTCCTGCAGCATAAAACTCAGCAAATATAAAGTCTGAAAAATGTTAGAGTACTTGTAAAATCAGAGAGGTAATTTTACTGTAAAAACGTGAAGCCGATTGGGGATGAATATGAGCAATTGAAATCCAACATACACCCTTTCAAACTATCTCATCCTTAGTTTTTATGTAGTATACTGCAGCACTGCATGAGATAAGTAACTTGATCTTAGCTATCTGTGCCACTCTAAGGGAGCGAGGGTGGGTGGGGGTTGGGAGCGGCGAGAACAGAGAAGACAGCAAAGAGGAAAGCATCCCAAGTTGATGGGATGGACAACCAGTAAAAAGGCAGAGGAAACAAATACAAACATATTTAAGAAATAAACTAAAAGAATGCAAAAAGAAGATTAAGGTGAAAAAAAAGGGGGAAGAAAGTGGAGAGCTCAGTGGGCGCTCCATAATCCCCCTCATTGGTCTGAAGAGCAGATGAATAATTAAATAAGGCAGTGATGACATCAAACTTTGATAACGAGTGCAGGAAAGACTGTCTGGAAAGTGTTCAACTTCCTCTTTCTCCTCATGTTACGCTCACTTTCCTCACTGTCTGTATCCCTGCATCTCTCATTGGTGGTCATTTTCCCTCTGCAGCTTCACTTCCACTGTCTTGTTCACTTCACGTCTGCAATCACCTTCTGTTTATCCCTTGTCAACATATATCCATCACACATCATCCTTTCTGTGACTCATGCTTGTCCTTCATCTCGATGCTCTCGTTCCAAAAGCTACATATTTTCAATAAATGACTCAACTCTTGCTTTTCTGATTTGTTCTATTGTACTGTCCAAGGTTGTAATTTGTGCATTCCAGAAAAGCGATTCCATCTTTTTCTTTTCATCATCTGTCCATTCCAGATGAGTTGTGTTGTTAACATTTTTAATTTGACGTGTTTTTTTTTCTCCCACACCCACACACACACCCATGCAGACCTTCTCCCCTATATCATTGAATTCAGCTGCCCTTTTATTAGCACTTGCATCATTTTGATTATAATACTCACCTGTGGTTCTTGTTTCAAGAGTCCTTCCTCCGTCGGCTCGTCCCCGCACCTCAACTTCCAACACCACCTTTTCCTCCCCTTCTTCTTTCCCTTCCTTCTCCTCCCTCTTGACTCCTTCAGCCTCCCACTCTCTGCCCGTGGTCCACAGGCTGCTGTCACTGACCGAGCAGCCAATCTTCTGTATTGGGCACAGCTCGGGTTGTCTACCCTCCTCGTCAGCTCTCTGGAGCATTTCCTTCAGAGCGGCCATTGAAGTAAGGGCTGGTGGCGGCTGCATGAAGAAGGCCTGAGCCTGAGAAGTGTATTCCCATTCGTTGCCGTCTCCGCCTGCCATCTGTCGTCTCCACCTCAGGTTGTACAGGATGTCTGCATCTGGAGTGATAACGTTTGGGTCAGGGTCCGGATCAGTGATCACCTTTGTTTGCAGGAAGGTGCTCTTGTTGCCGTAACGAAGCTCTTTAAAAGTTGTGACGTGTGGAGCTGAACCTGGAGATGACCCCGATGAGCTGAGCTTCTTTTGACTCACCACGTGAGATTTTCTCATTGCAAGGAGTGGAAGCTTTGGTGGGCCTTCACATTCAGGTGTGAACGCTATTAGCCAATCAAATCGATCAGGCTGTGCAGAGTTAGCCACAAGAGTGCTCACTTTGTGGGATTGCACAGATGGGGGGATTGGGGGTAAAGGACGAGGAGGAGGTGGAGGGGGAGGTGAATCTAGCTCCTCTGCAGAATACCGGTAAGAATCAAAGCTAATGTTGTTTGCTTTAGTTTCATGTGTATTGCTAAAACCAGCGCTGTAATAGGGGTCGGAGGTCAGACCGCAGCTCCTCTTCCTCCTCCTCGCCATCTCAGTGAACGAGGTGGTTCTTTGTGTGCTCTCCTCTTCCTTGTTGGTTTCTTGAGCTATATAAGCTATTCGATCTCCATCTAACTTGCCTCTGCTGCTCCATCCATCTCTGTAACAATCCTTCTCCACCTCCCTCTCATTTAATCTGAACTCATAAGAATCCCCACACCTGGACGAGATATCTTGATCTCCTTCATCCTCTAACCCTCCAACGCAAACACTGAGCTCTGGGCTGAGTTTGAGAAGCTCCGCTTGGGTCACTCCAGCAAGCATCAAAAGCTTATGAATCTCTACATCTAGTACATGGAAGGATGGGGGAGAGGGCAGGACAGGTGGAGGTGGAGGTGGTATGGCAGGGGGAGATGAGGAGGAGATTGAGATAACTGGCGGGGGAGGCAGAGGTGGGGGACGTGTGGTAGGCGGAGGGAGGGAAAAGGGGGTGCTTTCCTGTAGGGCCTGAAGAGCAGCGAGCCGCTGTGCCTCCTTCCTGGCAAGGTGACGCTTCCTAGGGGGAGGAATGGGAGGAGTTGGGGTGGGGAGTGATGGAGGCGGAGAAGGGGTGGTGTAAAGAGTGAGGTAAGGGACAGGTTTAGAAGTTGGGAGGGGAGGAATGGAGGGTGGAGATGGAGGTAGGGGTTTCTCACATCTAAAAGTTGTGAAAGTGGGGGACGAGGAGTTAGGGGAGAAAGTAGACAGGGTGGGAGAGGTGGAGACAGCCATGGAGGTCGTCTCCCTGCTGATATTGATGTAGGTGTGGAGGTCAGAGCTCACGCTGGCATGACGCGCTGGGGGTTTGGGGGGTCTCGGTGGTGGCCCTACAGGAGAAGGAGTGAGGGAATCAGGAAGGAGAGGGTCCTCACAGTCTGAAGGAGCCGTGAGATCAACCCCTGCATCTGAAAACTCCTGAGAGTCTCCCATCGCTCCTCTACTGCTTTTATACAACTTCCAGGTAATGTCGATGTTGCCCATTTCATCCATTACATCTGACAGATCTTGCTCCTCGAGATCCCCAAGATCAAATCCCTTCTCGTGGAGTTTGGCGATGTAAGCCAGTTTTACTTCCCTGTTCACCTTCTCCAGGTGGTCCAGGTGGTCTAGTCGATCCCTCAGAACATCCCAGTGTTGCTCCCCCTCAAGGTCCCAACGAGCCACTTGGATCACCTGGCTGAAGCGCTCCATTTTCCCAAACTCCCCTACTGACTCTAGGAAGTCAAGCAAACCTAGTTTGTTGATCTCTGAATCACCTTTGACTCCTAAGTAGTCTGGAGAAGGGGAGTCCAGGGCAGAGGGGTAACCCTCATCTGGGGAGCACGGGGGAATTGGGGAGTGTGACGTCAGGATGAAGGGGTTGCAGTTAAGAGGAAGGGATGGGGGTGAACGCGCAGGAGGCTTGCATTCGCGGGCTTGTGGGAGAGAGTGGTCTTTGGGGGACAGAGCGAGGGACAGGTTGTCTTCGTCGTGGGAAGAGCAGATGGAGGCGGATTGATCTGCACAGTCAGACTCCAGATCAGAGCAGGAGCTGATGGAAGTGGAGGACGAGGAGGTGGAGGAGGACAGCGAGAACTCCAGTAAGGAGGGGGGACAGTCACAGCACGAGGGGACCAGGGTGTCATCATCATCGTCATCAGCCTCATCTTCATCATCATCAATATCAATATCCCCACTGTCTTCATCGTCATCTTCTTCCTCTACTTTGACATTTTTCTTGTTGTCCAGATCAGCGCTAGCGGCTGCGTTCTTGCCTTTGTTTTCCAGAGTGGCAGCAGGGCGGGCGGAGGCCTCCAGCTGGGCCTGCGCTTGTGACGGAGGCTGAGACGGCTCCTTGGCTCCTTTCCCATCCTGCCTCTGTGGCAAGGGGGCCGGAGGAGGCGGTAGCTTCAGTTGCTGTCGGATAGAGATGGTGTTGTTGTTGTTGTGGTTATGGTTAAACATGCTGTTGTTGTCCTGCGGGGAGCGGCCATCGCAGCAAAGACAAGGGAGGCTCGGCTCGTTGCAGTTTGTGTCAAGAGGGAGAACGGAGGGAAGTGGAGGTGGAGCGGCCGCTGGTGCAATTTTGGCTGCGGCAGATGCACGAGTCTTGGGTTTGGGCTTCGCTGTTTTGGAGATGGTGGGACCTTGTTGGCTCAACCTTTGCGAGACAAACCTGGACTGGGTGACCGGTGCTCGAGGCTGCACCCCCACCCTGGTCCTGGTGGCTGCAACAGGGGTTTTGGTAACTCGGCGTGGGGAGGCCGCGGCGATCGTGTTCATGTTCTTATCCTCCCTCTGAAAACCGGGGCCATGAGACTTCAGTCCAGCCACGGTATTGGTCCGCCTGCTGACGTCAAAGCGCCGCGGCTTTGGAGGCTGAGAGGAGCCACTAGAGGACTGCATGGTTGGAAAGGGACTTTTAAGTGTTCTCTGATATTTTTGTTGCTATAGAAACAAGTGTTGAAAAGGCAGGACGGATCCAAACAATTACGCGCGGTGACGGTCACATCTTGGCTTGACTCCCAAGATCCTGTAACATCAAAGGAGGGGAGACACACAGTGAATAACGACTAGCAGCAAAATTCTTCTCTGCAAACGTAGACTGTTTTCTTGCTCTTAACACGTTTTCACCAAAGTCTTTGAAGTTTAAACCCACCATCTGGACTATTCATTAAAACGATTGCTTTTGGGCTTTTTGTTTTATAATTATCTCAGCCCAATTCCTGAGATGAACACAAACTGTCTTACACACAGCACTGTAGAAAAGAAAAGGGATCAACACAAAAGGACTATAATCAAACTAACATAAATAGTAAATAAAAGATAGACAGAAAAGGAATCAGCAACTATATTGATTTTCAATTAATCTTTTAAGTCAAATATTCACTGGTTCCAACTTCTCAAATGTGAATACTCGTATGTGTTTGGACTCTTTTATGAAAGACAACTGCACATAACAGAACATTTAGACCATCGGTCAGACTAAACAAGAGATTTTTATTTTTTGTAAATATTCAGAAATTGCTCAATTACACCAATACTTGAAAATGTCCATATGTTTTTTAGGGTGCATGTTTGCCTCAATATGCTGTCTCCTTGGTATTCAAATTCAGAAAACAGCCACCCACAAATATTAAGAATCACTATGATAATAATTGTCAGCTAATTCCTCGCTTAATAACTGTCACTCATAATCTTCATCAGTCATGTTCAGCTCCACTGAGCACTGATTATCATGACTTATACTGTCTCCATCTGTGCCAGCCCTTCCTTACAAGTTGACAAGAGGCCTAGGATGTAGATCAAAAGAAATAACGTTTACAAAAAAAACACAGTACCTGAAGCAATGACTTAAAATGTAACTGGAGCATGAAATAAGCAGCAGCTCTGAACAACACTGAGTCTGCCTTTTTAAAACCCATCTAGCTATTACTCATATATTCCTCCACAGTGCCCTTCACATCAGTGAGGAATATAAATCACTCTAGTAAGCTAGCACTAGGCCTTCGTCGGAATGAACATTGAAGCTAACAAAGCCATGAAATAAAACAAAAATAACAGCAAATGTACGTATAATTTAACCCGTTCGCAGTATTTACCCCATGCATTTATTGATCCAGCAGAGCTGATGGAGACAGGGAGGGAGGAAGGGGGGAGGAGTAACCTCCATCCGCATCGCGCGCTCATATAGCCCACAGGCCCATTTCGCCCTACTATTTCTCAAATATTACACATAAATATTTAAGATATGCAGTATAAAACCGATTGATAATAATATACATTTTGATTCTCAACAAGATCAAGATGCTGCGTTGACAAGGAGAGAAATCACATGCCAAATTAACACAATAAAGAATGCCACAGAGTGTCATATAGATAACAGAGCACGCATCCGAATGTGGAACAAATAAGCAGCTTTCGCTTTTTCTGACCACCCACTATGCAGGTTCATTAGAAAACATTTATTTATTTGTTAAAGACATATGTATATAGAAGGATACAAAATACCGACTCGACTCAAGTCAGATTCATGTAAAGATGGATGAAGGTGCTCCCATCTCGTCGTCGCTTCGCTCAACAATCCCGTCCGTGTGAAAAAGTGACTCTCTCTCCGACGGCAGCCTTAGCAACTCGAAACTGGTACTCTTCTCGCGAGCGCTATCCGATTAAACCCATTCGCCCCCCACCCCTCCACACCAAACCCAACCCAACCGACCCCACCCCACCCTCACTTTCCTTATCATCACATTCAATTTATCTTATGTCATTTTCAGCTTCAAGTCCTTCAAATAATTAGTTTTGCAGGGAAGAGCCTCATTTGCCTATGACATCATCCTATCTGCAGCTCATCCATGCATTTATTAATCTGCTTTAAGGAAATTAACTAACATACAATCCTCCTCACATATCCCAACTACTGCTTCTAGTCTTGATTGTAATCATTTATTAATGTGTCAACTATATTCTTGATCAATCTAATAATGTCAAGAATCCCCACTATATTCACCCCATTATTGAATTACTATCATACATGGAAAAATAAGCATTGTCATTTTTGTAAAATAAATGGCTGAAACAATGAATAGATAATCAAAACAATATATTTCATATAAGTATTTTATATTATTGAAAGAATTTATAGTTTTTTGCTTTACAATCATCAAAAACATGTAATAGAAAGAAATATAGTCTTCACATTATTATTTATTTAAAGATATAACATTCAGTTCAGTACAGATTTTACAGCAGCAATATGAAAATATATGGAATTAGAAAGATGCCCTTTGACAGAGTGCATCTGCTGTCATAAATGTACTGTTACTTGTAGTCCCTAACCAACTAATACATCTGTATTTAAACAATTACAACTATTTCTACTCTGATATGTTTCTCTATCCTGCTCTGCAGTCAACAGTGCACACTTATATGAATGCTAGAGCATATGTGAATCATTTCACATTCTTCAATCTACAGGTTTCTTCAATAGAGAAAACAACACACTGTTGATTATGCATTGCGTTTAATAAATAGGTAGCATGGACCAGAAGAGGCAGGCTGTTTAATGACAGTCAAAACCAGATATCTACAAACAACCAACCATAAGAAACTGCCTGCAGGATTTTTAAGAGCTGTTCTGGTCATGCTGATCGGAGTCAGCCTTGTCCTTGACGAACCCTCTTTAATAATGGCGAGGAGTTAATCTGTGCGTCATGAACAAACCCAAAATGGGCCCAGGCTCATAAATGTGACACTGTTTGTCCTCTCACTTGTTCCTCTTGTATATTTTCTTAGCAAAGTTGAGGAAGACTGAGTGGGGAAGGTTTTGAGCGTGACACGCGATGAGTTTCTGGAGCCGCTGGTAGCTCTCTTCCTCATATTTGTGGTACAAAGCTGGCATTTGCAGGGTGTTGTACAGAGCTTTGACCTGCTCCACACAGGCATCATCATGCTGCGCGTAACATGCCTACAAGAGGAGAGGAAGACAGATTTAAGATTTGCTCATCATCTTCAAGAAAGCAACTCAGATAGAACTTTTTTAAACATCCTACAGGGAAGAGTTCAGAGGTCAGAACCATAGAAAACATAGTTTCTCTGTTCTAGCACATTATTACAATAAATCATGTTTTTATGTACGTTTTAATAAATATTTGTATCTATTGCAGAGAAGCAATTCTGTTTGTTTGAATTGTTATATTAGGTTTTATGACCTGTTTTTATTTTATTAGACATAGGAGTATTAAAAGATTTGTAAGAAGGGATACTTATATAGTCACACAGTGCTGCGTTTCTATCTTTTAAAACACCATTTTACTACTTACTTGAAGAATGACCAATTTTCTTATGGTGGTATATTTTGCATTAATAACATTTAATCAAAAGGAACATTTGAGAATCTGTCCACTAGTAATTGATTCTGAGATGTAATTATATCATTGTATTTTATCTGTTGCATGTACTAACCAAATGTTAAGTATTTATGCATACTTCTTATAATTTTGTGATGGAAATAGGGAGTAAACCCGCCGAGTGAACGCATGGTTGGCCTACATTATAGTGAAATACCACACTTTCAAAATTGAATTTATGTGCTGGCAACAAATTCCCTGCAATTATATCTAACCATAGTTTGAATACAAGTTATTTGGATATATAAAAGTGTTAAAACAGAGGGTTGTTATCTGAAGTCCCACCTCGAGCTCTGCTCTCTGTTCGGCAGTCATTATTTCCAGGGCCGTCACCACCAGCCAGCTGCATTTATTATCCTGGATGTCAGTACCAATCTTTCCAGTCACAGCAGGGTCTCCGTAACAGTCCAAGTAGTCATCCTGCAAATGATACACATAGGGTGGTTATCAACACTGAATAGTCTGATGCAAATGATTCAATACGTGACGGGAAAGAGGGATGACACGTTTAAGGAATTACCTGTATTTGAAAGAACTCTCCCATCTCAAGTAAGATGTGTTTGGCATTATTGTGTTCCTCCTCACTCTCAATTCCTGCCTGAAAAAGTAAGGTGAAGTAGTTGAGAAAAATATTTGATTGATACTACTCTGTTTCATTTGAACACACCACAAAAGTAAAGAAACAAACTCACCATGTACATTGAAGCTGCTACTGGGAGATAAAATGAGTAAAAGGCCGTCTTGTATTTCACAATAGCTTTGTATCTGAAAGACAAGAACAGAATCAAATATTCACATTTACTTTTGGAAGCAACATCTTTCTCTGAACATTTATTTACTGATTTTCTTCACTACCTTGCCATTGTAAATCTGCTGAGGTCAATCTGACCAGGGGGGGCCGTCATGAGGTCCAGAGCTTGGCCAAGCTCGGTCTGGAAAGAGGTCTGAAACAGCGGTAACATGCAGTAAGAACAATGTGTCAATGTGAAGGCCTGTTTAATCAATCAGGACGTAAAGTACCTCAGTAAATAGCTCCAGTAAGTGGACGTAGTAGGGCTGCTCCCGGCAATGTCTGCGCAGAAGTCTGTAGATCGCCGCTTCCAAGAGAAACGAATCATTGATGGCATCCAGACCAATCCCATCCTTCAAAACAAACACACATGATTCACCTGAGATACTGAGCACACCATTAATAGTGGAAAATGAATAATCGCATATAAACAAACAAGGCGTTTGAGTATCTTTTTGTAAAATATAAAGCCTCACCTTTTTGTACCAGCAGGGTTGTCCTCTCCGAGTCACAGATCCATCCATCATATCATCTGCCACCAGGAAAAATGCCTGAAGCTGCGAGCAAAGAAGACACAGTCGTAACACTTTCCTAATAACCGAGAGAACGTAACACCCTGGCAAAGTGTCATCACAGCAGTCAGTCTGAGTCTGTGCTTGTTGTGAGCTTTTATGACACATTAGGAGCACATAACAGCTTTACCTTCCTACAACCCCTCCACAACTGTGTAACCTTGATCATATCGAGCTCAGGTCTGAATAAAGTATTAAACAAATAACATGGTTAAAGATATTGTGAATTCATTGTTTTAAGGTGCAATGAACCACTGTGTTTTATTCCATATGTCTTACACCAATTTTCTTTTGCCAGACCTTTTACTTAAACTTGACAAGATAAAGGCTACAGTACACAGGCTCAACTTGAAAGCATAAGGCTGACTGACTGTATTTTGTATATTTCTTATTTTATGTTAATTACTTCTGATGCAATTGTAAGTGTTGTAAAGTCCTGTTTTTCATTGCATCTTAGTTTTTTTTGTGCACATCCTAAATGTACTTTTTACGTTTTTAAAAGTAAGGTTTATTGTAAGAAAAACACAAAACATCTATTTACCAACTCAATGCACCATCCCACAACCAGGGCCCTCTGCACGGTCTCCTGTGTGAGCTCAGTGGGCGGGAGTAGCTCCCTCAGTGAGCCAATCACAGACAGGCCTCGGTTCCTCTTGCCTCCAGGGGAGTTGTACACCAAAACCTAAGAGGAAAACAGGCGCAGGTAGGATCAAAATGAAGTAGCAGTCCACTCCTGCACCTGTCAGAGGAAACAAAGCATGACACCATACATACCTCTCTTAACCTGCTGAGTGCGTCAGCCAGCGCCGGGTCAGATAAGTCCCTCTCTGAAAGCTCCGTCACCAGCTCGTCAAACTGGGCTTCAAACAACTGAGGGTCCGAGAGCAACGCCTTTTTGCTGCTGTGCGTCCCATTGCAAATGCTGTCTCCCTGAATAGACGAGGTGCACAGCAAAGCAGATGTTGTTTTCAATTTGAACGGAGAGACCTCGCTCCACATTGTGCGGAATATTTGAGGGGCATTAATGACCAAGCTACGCAGACCTCTCATTCCCAACCTGCTAAATGTCCTCTCTAACTGTGAACAAGCGGTTCCGGTTTTTATTATAACAACATAACGATAAACTTGTTCCGGTTGAAGAAAACTATCAAGCCGGTTAGCTCCATGGTCTCTTAGCCCACTAAGCTCATAAACAAGAGCCAGGATTACTATTATTAGCTAAAGTTGGTTTCCCTATCATGAGAAGAAGCGTTAGCTGACATTGTTTTCATGCATCCAGCCTGTGAACAAAGCTAGCTATAAATTGCCAAATTAAATATTTTTGGAGTCAAACATATGCCTTTTCATACCATAATGATTACTGTCCTGTTGTCCCGTATTGTGAAGTACTCGAACGGTTATTAGTTTATCTTCTGTTTCTTCGTCTTTCTTTCAAACTGAAGACAGTGAACGTCTCCTCAGACCAGGATGTGCAGGTTGTAGTTCGCTGTCACGTTGCAGTCCGTTTTAATATAAAGCGCCAGAACTAAATTCCCCAACATCCATTGCGAGAACTCGAATGGTGCATGTGGGCGTGAACTTTGGAAGGCTCCATTTGACATTGAGCGTTTTGATTGGCCAGCGCAATCGAACCAGGATGGGTTTTTCCACTGGTTTACCAATAGGATTACAGAAGAGGTGGAGTCAAGGTGGAGTGGGGAGATTTGTGAAGCAAGAGGTGAGCCTATTTTAATAATAGATTAAAAGATAGATAGAAAAGGGGGAAAAATAATAACGCTAATAAAAACCCATAAGAAATTAACCCTACAATGTTGTATAAGATTAACAAAACATCAACATAAGTTCTTTTTTAATTTAATGTCTATAATTTATTTCATATTTTGAAATACATACCTTGCATTGAAAGTGATGCCATTGACACTGCATTTTAAATCTGGAATAGGTGTCATATTAAGATACATTTATTATTCAGGTTTCAAGGCTCTATCCTGTTAAGCCTGCCATACATATATACATTTATTCAAATAAATAACGTTTTTTTGCAAGACAGGAGGTAGAAATACAACTTAGTGTCTTAATAAGGGTGTGTATGTTGTGCCTGTTTCTGTGTGCAGGCTAAGTGTAAGTGTGTACATTTTTAAAATTAGATACATACATATGAATGTTTTTAAACTGTGCCTTTACTGATATGGAGCCATTATCATCACTTAGTGAGCACACCAAAAATACTTTCCAAAAAAGAAATAACTCCATCTGACACAAATATTAATAGACTTCAAAATGTAGAGCTGCCAAAACCAACAAATGTTCACTCTCAGCAGCCCAAGTTTTTTTCATTTACCACCTATCCACAAAGAGAAACCGTACCAACACAAAGTGCAAAGCCCGACCCTAAAACAAATTAGTCTGTACATTTATTGCAAGAGACTCGTCATGTCATCAGAGTGACAGTGCAATGTACTCTATCTTCCAGGATCCACCTACTTTAGCCAGTGTCACAGAGACGCCTGTGCTCTCGAATAATTTTCAAACCTTATCAAAATCAAATTAGGTTGCAGAGATATTTTTTCAGCCTTCTGACAGAAAACTTTGGGAGCACTGCGCATCTTTGACTCTGACCTTCCCCTTCAGCTATCTATAACACAAACACATCTCAAATTAATACTATCATAGTCTTGGGTGCAAGAGGGAAAAAAAGATATAAGCATCGTCAAACATGCAGTTAAAGACATTCTGAGGACGTGTTACATAGTTACACAGACGGTCAGGGTTGAATGCACAAGGTTCCTGCTGTATTTCGGGGACTGTAGCAAAACATGCACATATGCAAATCATACCACCATGTCCAAGGGCCACCAACAGAGAATACATTTCAAACGCCTAGCATGTGTCTGTGGCGTGCATTAATGTAAATGTTACAAATGCTGGCTGCCTTTTTGAAGGCCAGTGTGAAAGTGGAAAAATGTGGAGAGTGTGAATTGCAAAAATAAAAAGACAAAATCAGCAACTCGGTTAAGATGTTTCCATGTGAGCTCTTGTGTCCTCATGTGCAACATTGTCTGTTTATCTTACATTATACTCAGCTAAGTCTATTGAGATCCTTTTTTTGATCAATGGAAGACAACAAATATGTGTTCATGATCACTTCACCTGGTGGATGATTAGCAATGTACAAAAGGGCCAGAAGGATATAGCAACCCATAATAATGTTCACCGAATGTACATGTAAGTGAGTGGTTGTTGTAGCATGAATGCTAGTCGAGTTCTGTATCCAGTCTTGAGGAAGAATATGTCTGCAGATCAGTATTCAGAGAAGGGAAGTGGAGAATACAGCAGAAAAGATGCTTGTTGTCTCTGTGTGATTTATTCTGATCGAATAGGGACCCACTGCCCAGCATCCAGTGACTCTTTCACTGATGTTGAAAAGTGAAATAGTGTGAGCTTTGGGCTGACGTTCAGAGTGATAAAGAGCACCACTGAATAAGGCCATTTTGAGAATTGGCTTCAGAAAACTGAGTTGACAAAGAGGAAAAGAAGTAAACACTCATTTCAAGAGCTAGATATCTCCACTTAACTGCCTCAGACTATTCATCAGCCTGCCTCCCAACTTCCTAACAACCCTATCAACTCATATCTGTCCTATGTTCCTCCTCCATCCCTCCTTCCCCCTGCTCACAGTGCAGACTCTGAGTAGAGGGCTCCCGATGACCCATGCGGTGGATGAGGTGTCAGGAGTCGACATAGTGACGCAGTGGACGAGGAGCTTAAATCTCCACAGCTGCGCAGGTGGATTCCCTCCGGCGCCCGACTGCCGTGATGCCGGTTGTGTCGACTGTCACTATGGGAATGGTGGTGTCCACGGCGATGAGGGTGATGTGAGTGATGATTGGGGTGTCCTCCTCTGGTGCTCCAAGGGGTCAGCAACACCTGGAGATGAATCATATGTAATGCAAAGTGCAGAGGGCTTAACTCGCAGAAACAATGAACTTTCTGATGTAATGAGCTGGAGACGAGAACATAAATATGCCAAATCAGAGATGGTGTCATACTTGTTCCAGTTGCAGGTGGTTGTTGGCAGCGCCCTCAACTCCACTCCGTCTCTTAGGCCCTTGCCCTGTGCTCCCAGCATGCTCGGAGGAGGGCGATATGTTGCGTTTGGAGCGCTGCAGGAAGCGAGCCACCAGACCCCGAGTCACCTGAAGGATAAGTAAAAAAAAAAAGAGAAGGATATAAATAAGAGAACAACAACAGCTCAGACTTCCATGTGATGAACAACTATTGCACTTTTCTTTTGCTTCTAAATCATCTTTTTTCGAACTAACCTTGAGGTCTCCTAGGGAACGGTGGCAGTCTTTAGGTAAATGCAGTGGTGAGGTGGGGGGAGGTTTGGCGGGGATCGGCCCCCCTGTGGCTGCAGATTTCATGCTGCCTTTCCTTGGCAGAGCTTCAGCAGGAGTCAAAGAGGTGCGGGGCAGAAGGCATGCCTCAGAGGATGGACCTATCAGAGTCAGAGACAAAGAGAGAGGTTTGGACCCTCATCAGGAGTCAGTTTGCACATTTACTATTTCTATTGCCAGGTAAAAACGGCTACATTTAACTTTGGGGAGGGATAAAGCCAGAAGGACTAACCAAACAAGCCTGAAATAAATCAAATTGTAAAATAGGACTACCTTTCTGACATAAAGTTGTCAACATCGTAAACAAGAACCAACACATGTTCCTTGATCTATTCATATGTTAGGCTATCCAAAAGAAGCGTAACATTCATAAATTCATCAATCTGAAATTAAATCACTGCTTATTTAGATCTTGTGAGATATATTAATAAATCACATGCGGCCAGTGACAGATCAGTGTAGAATCTGCACTAGTTAACCCAAGAGGGTTTGATAAATGAAAGCCATTAGGCGCATATTTGTCGTTTAAAGAATTTAGAAGTGTTTCCTTTTCGGCTTTTCTGCCAACTAAATGTGAAACCAGAGATTGAAAGAGAGACACAGTGATGACATTCAACAAACAGATCTTACCGCAGGATGTTATTGCTAAGCTCTTACCTGTGTCTATAGATACTTTGCTGCCTCCAGAGCCAAAGTCAACTAGAAAAGAGAAGATACAAGGACAGGTTATAGACAACAAAATGGTATGTAGGAGATGTACTCTTGTTCGTGTCTTACTTACCTGTGTCAGTGGAGGAGCTGAGGCCCGGTTCACTGTGTGACCTCACCAGACGAAGGAGCCCTTCACTATCCCTTCTTACCCGCTCTCCACTCTTCTCATTCTTCCCGGCCTTTCGTCGAACGTACAATGGACCTGTGAGCGGTGGCCCATCACCAGCACTCTGCTCACATGTGGCTGAGGATAAAATGGGGGGAACAGAGGAGGTTGGGGTAGCTCCTTGGCTTAAGGGAGTGGAGGGCCGACCTCGAAACTCTGGGATGGAGGATCGCTGTGGAGAGCTGGCTTTCCCGATGGCCTCAAGCTGGGAACAGCTTCTAGCTATCACTGCCTGGCGATGCAATAATGGAGACCTGCAGGACAGAGGAGGGCATTACAAATGAACTGTAGAGCTCTTACAATATTAGTGCTTATTCTATATGTGCAAGCTGCAATTATGGGTAATGATTTAAATGTTTTTTAACTCAAGTTTTATTTTCCATCTTTTGTTATTCATTCTATGTATTCAATTTATTAATTTATTTCAAAGATTTTTGAAGTGTGTTATATTTTCAATCTAATATTTTAGATGTTTGTTTTGTTATTATAGGACAAATATAGCAGTTTTAAGTTCATTCTGTCTAATTTCCCTTTTTGTAGAGCTCTTTGTGCGGCATTTCTTTTATGAAAGGTGTTATACGTTTGACAGGTTCTTTTTTCATATTAATACATACATTTGTGTTGGTGCTCACCTGTATGTGGGGGTTGCTGTGCTGGGGGAAGAGCAGGAGTTGGACCTCTCTCCTCTGATGAAAAGTCTGGCTCTCTGTCCTCCTGCCAAAGGACTCTCTGGCGTCTGAGACGGGGGACCGCGGAAGCTGATGTACTCCGCGCTGTCTCCTACGTCTCCCCCCTCACTCACGTTCCTGTGGCCCCTCTCCCCGCGGGTCCGCAGCCCAACCTCCATCAGACAGGAGTCCTCAGAGGGCGAGGAGTCATCAGGGATGTCCACAATCTCTGACATCAACAGAGATCCACTGTCCATGGACACTAATAAACAAAGGTACTTATTTTTATTTGATCATATTAAGCATCCCTTTTTTTGGTTTACCTCTTTAAAAAACGGTATGTGATAACTGAATTACATTATTGGCTTGTTTTATTATCATACATTTTAATTGTGCTACTCTGTTTCAGGATTTTCAGTATCACACTTTGAATAACAGATATATTTGAATATCTCCAAATGTCCCTTCAGCACATTTACAACCTTTAGGACTGAACATCTTCTCACCTTCTCCACTGAAGGCAGTAGAAGTTCCTCTCTCTCCAGACAGCTCAGTGCCCTGGGGGTCAAACACTGTTGCCTTGATAATTAAAATAAACAAGGATCAGCATTGAATTAAACACACATGCACAAACATGCACATACGCACACACACAAACTCACCTGGCTTGCAGCTCTTTGTCCCATAACAAGTTCATAAGGAGGGGGGCAGTCCGTGGGGTAGAGAGGAGCGGGGCTCTCCCTGGAGCCATTATACGTGATGCTGGGCGTTAATTAAAAATATCAAACAATCATTATTTTGCACGTTCAATGTGGTCAATGTAAACAAAGGATCATAGTTTGCGTGACTATTAAATGGTTCTTACATTTTTAAAGCTTTCAATTCAAGCATTTTTTCAGCACGTTTAAACTGAAATATTTCCAAAAAAGACTAAAGAAAGAATTTATACCCATATATATATATATATGTTATCAGCTGTTTATATTATAATTGATCACAGTATATGTTTAATTTATTTAATGCTTAGCTAGCTCCCATCGCTCGATGTCTGGTTTAAGATGCCAGGAGACAACGAACAAATATGAATACGTAATTCTTTTATTTTAAACCTCTATACATTTTTGGTCATATTAAACACCAAGCATTCTTTAGGGACTATAATTAAATTCAGGCAATTTCCTAACCTTGAAACCATAACAACATTTTAAGATTCAATTATTTGAATACTTTGTACGACTGTTTGACACACTGTGCATTAGTAATGTTGAAGTATTATACATTTTTTGAAGGTAGTACCTCTGAGCGTCTGTTTCAGAGCTGCAGGTATACTCCGGAGGATAGTAGGGGGGCGGAGGGATGGGTGGGACAAACTCCTCAAAGTCCATGATGTTGGTCAGGAAGGCGTCCTGAGGAGTGGTGCATTCTGGGTTGACTGAACGGGAGCGATGTGGGGCCAGCTAGGCAGGGAAAGAAGGAAAACACATAGCAGATAAATGTGATGAGCTTCAATAATGCTACAGTACAAGTCTGTCCTTCAATGTGCAGCTGTTTATAGTTTATTGCTGAGTGCTTGTCATTTGTGGGGGGAAAAGCCAGCCTGGTAAATGTAAAATGTGCTGTGTCTGTACTCACCAGGTGCACGAGATCCAGAGAGAATATGTGGATACTGCAGGTCACAGTGGACAGAGTGCAGATGATGGTGGAGAGAATGCTGAGACCGCATGCACTGAACAAAAGGTCCTTTGGAGAAATATGCATTCAGAAGATTACAATCTCACAATGTAATGGCATTTTATAGTGGGAGTATATGTCATGTTAATATGACAGTTTCACCATTTTCCGAGTCTGTTTTAAAACAATAGTCAGTTTCCCATGCCCTGCCTATATAAACATTGAAACATGCTTTGTTTTTCCCTGAGCTGCAGTGGAAAGATAGTCACAAAAAGATGTAATTGGTACTAATACACTGAAACTCAGGGAGATGTTCACTTGATGTTATGACCTTTTTAAGCAGTGACTAACAAGGGAAAAGGGTCTCAAATAAGCCTTTGTAAAAAATCCAATATGCAACATATCTTTATAATGTTATTATAACCTGCTACAATGTTTTTTGCATTGTCCCTGACAATCTAAGAAACAAGTAAACGTGTTTAACCCTAATGGCTTTACTTAGTTTCAGATAGACTTTTGAATACATCTCTGCACAAAACAAGATCTTTGTCCTTCAACACAGGATATATTTGAATGGGCAGTTTGCACATGAGGAATCATTACAAGAAGAAAACCTGTTGAGAACTATTTTAAGACAGACTTGAACAACAATCTTTTAATAGTTGGGTGACTCTTGCATAGAAAGAAAGGACTTACCTTTAGCTGATGTCTGACAGAGTGACAGTCAGCGTTCAGGTAGAGGACCAGGGTCTCCTCCTCTGTGATTGAGCAGGACTGAGTAGGCGCGCAACACACACACAGACCATTCTCCACCTACACAAACAGAGGATTGGTGTGAAACACTGAACACTAAATACATTTTTAAAATTATTCCTGACACGTTCCCCGTGCATCTGGCTTTCAAGGGCATTTCAGCAGGAGGCAGAAAACAACACTTGAATAATGTTCTGTACCTGGCAGGTGAGCATGGACTTGACCATCTGTGCGTTCTGACAGGAGAGCATGGAGCCGGCCAGACTGAGGATCACACACACTGCAGACAGCAGCATGAACAGTGACACCTGTGGGGGAACAGAGACACGTTCTGATGAGGAGGAGGATCACAACACTCATGTGATGGAGGGAAGAGAGTGTGCAGGGTTTTATTCTTCTGTATGACATGGTGATTTCACTAATGAATATACATTAAGCCTTGGAGGAGGTAGTTACCTGGATTTTAATTTGGATGGAAACTTTATGCCCTTCATGTCATGGCAAGATCAACCACCCCCACATTTGCTGTAGGTTTCTTAGTTTGTATTGTTTTACTGAATGTATGAATATGCAATCAATTAAGCCGACAATCAAATAGGATTGTTTTTTTTTTGTAAAGATATACAAACATGTTACAACAATACTTGTAAAATGCAGGGACCACCGTATACGTTTTTTTCAACTGTCATTACAGCTTGAATGACAGCTTTTAAGCTAACATGGAAGAGAGGTACTTAACATGTTAATAATATATGAAAACTTGTAGATGTACAATTCCATGACAACCTCATCTGCTGAAGAAGATCTGATATGATTGATCGCACACAGCTTCTGGTGGAGAGATGTTTTTCTCAAGCCTTCACTTGAGTTGATATTATAGTGGTGCGTATTTGTAGTCAAATGTGTAATCAGTGCCATCACCTAGTGGACAAATCCGTGGTTTTCTGAGCCCCTTTTTATCTTCTTCAACCTGTAAATCCAGCATTCCTCCATGGCATTTGTTTTTCACCAAAAGCTAACAGACTTGGATGCTCCTTTAATCAGAACTATACATACCACCAGCGTCAGAGGTCTCCTCCATGAGATTATTCCAACTATTCCTGATGCCACCACCTGCAGACAATTAGAAAACACAGCCTTCAGTGTCTCTGCTGGTATACTCTCAATACTGTATGTTTTACCTGAGTTTCACACTTACAAAGAAGCCAGCCCAAAATGGACAAGACTGCCTCACACGGGCTGAGGAGGTGAAGGCCATGCTGGTGAAGGAGAAGGCCAGGACCATGGCCCCGAGGCCCAGGTGGCACAGCCCCAGGTAGAGGAGCAGCCGGGCCCCCCCAGGCCCCCGGCCCGACATGCCCCTGCGGCTGTCTGACCAACCTCGAGACCCCGAGGCCGAAGCCACGCTGCTGGAGTCCGACGGTGAAGGCATGTCAGGCTCTTCGATGTGTGTGTGTGTGTGTGTGTGTGTGTGTGTGTGTGTGTGTGTGTGTGTGTGTGTGTGTGTGTGTGTGTGTGTGTGTGTGTGTGTGTGTGTGTGTGTGTGTGTGTGTGTGTGTGGAGGAGGCTGGGAGAGGTTTACTCTGAGTTTAGAAATCCAAATTCAGCTGTGTGGGAAGTGCAGGCGAGTAGAAGAGGGAGAGACATAAATCCTGCAGCTTCAGAGCTCCACTTCGTCACAATTATGCACCAAGCTCTCTACTGGCAGGTACCATAGGTTCTGCGCAATGCCCCATGGTGCACGCTATAGTCCAGTGAGTGAGTCCAAGAACTTTGTCAGCAGAAAGTTGAGAATTGAGTAGCCACTACACACTCACAGCCACCACACTAACCTCATGTTCAGCCATGATAAGCCTCAGTCATGTCTCTTTTAGCTCATACAGATCACAGGCCACTATAGCCTAAAGAGTCCACTCTATATCATTCTATGATCAAAACACAATCACATGAATGAAGCTAGTTTTTTGGCAACCTAAACATAATTGTTTTATGATTGTTGTTGCTCCCTATGATCCATCTTCTGCCTTCCACCACTTCCACCTCTCGTCAGTGGCATTGCGGTAACTGGATACCCGAGCAGCAGGCCGCAGATTTTAAAGTGTCCCTAAGAGAGCAGCTGATCACTCGTTTCTCCCCCAGCATTCAGAGATGACAGGAGCCGGTGATTCCTTGTGTCCGATCACCGAGAGGAGCAACATCCGAACATGTGCGACCCTGTGTTTGGTCCTCATCCTGTCACGGCAAAAAGAAGAAGACAGTGTGGAGATCAAAGCCCCACGATCACATCGGTTCGTTCGGGGAAAGCGAGACTAATTACCTCGACGTGAACAGGAAATAAATATCCTCCATCGATTTTCAAACTGCACCAAAAATAGCAGCCAAGGCAGGAATTGTTCTTTCCTCAAAGCTTTCTATCTTTGACAACTCCACCTCGGGTTTTTTGCGGTGGTCCACACAAGCACCTAGAACCCCCCCTCTCCTCCTCCACCGCCTCTTCCCTCCCTGCAGTCACGCGGGCATCCCGTTCAGCCCGTGTGTTTGTGAGTGTGTCTCCCGGACGTTTACCTCACTACCTCCCACCACCAGACGTCACATAACAACATAGCCTACCTATGTCCGGGATAACATCTTTAAACCCGAGTGTGTTTTCTAATTCTTCTTCTTGTATCTCGCCCCTCCCTCTGCAGCCCTGTCCTCCTGTGCTCCTCGCCACAGCTCTGGGAACGAGATGTATCGTGTTTGCAAACCGAAACCTGCCCAGCGTGATGACAAGGCACGCAGCGGACGTGCAGGAGCCTGAAGATGCGGCAGGCAGCGTCGTGGTGCTGATGCTGGGAAGGAGGGGCAGTTGCCTGGCGACAGCCTCCTGCTGCTGCAATAAGGGGGATGGGGACTCACTGACAGATGCTATTGGCAGGACAGTGGTTAAAAATAATAAAAAGGGTGGGTCCTACAAATGAGTATTTATTACAGGTGCCTGGTCTAGTTTTGGTACATATCCATCAGCAGGTCCACAGACAGGACTTCCCTTAAGTGTTCTTGAAACACAAAGCCACTTTCTGCCCTGTTACTGGAATCCGCAATCAAACACACACTTAAATGATCTTAAATCTAAATCTAAAAAAAAAGTTCTGTACAATGTGGGCCCCTTTCTTTTGTTGTTGTAGGAAACCACATTTGGCTGCTGATATTTATAGGCCTTGTTGACACATTCCAGTTATGTAAGAGTCCTGGTATGTGTATACTCTGCATCTGGATTTAAAGGAAGAATGTACATTCTGAAATAGACCTTCGAACACTTGTATCAAAAAAGCTATATTTGGTTTCTTCCTCTATTATTACCCTGCTTCGTTGTGACGTTGTTGTTTAGGATTTCTTCTTCTTCTACAACTAAATAACTAGAAGTGCAGTTATTTCAAACAACGTTTTAAAAAGAAAAACATGCATAATATACAAATGAACTCTCAATACATTAATTTATTATCTTTGCTTGGTTTTTCTTGCCTACCTAATGTTAGCTTTCTGATTCTCTTTGTATGTTTACTTTTGTTGATTACATTATAAAGAGATAGCAAACAAATTAAAATAACCTGAGTGCTAAACAGCCTTAATATATATTACATTACTTGTTAGACGCTTTTATCCAAAGCGACTTACATACTCAATACTGTGGGCAATCCCCACAGGAGCGATTTGGGGTGAAGTGTCTTGCCTAGGGGCACAACGACATGCTGACTGCAGTGGGGTTTGAACCTGTGACCCCTTGATCCGAACACCAACACTCTATCCACTGCGCCACACACCTCCAATAACAAGTACATTTCTAAAACACATCATAGAAATGACCTTCAAATAATACATCAAACAATGCCACTTTCTTGGATATCTATCCTTCCAGGAATCCTCTGTATACTTACCGACAGACAAACTACAACACACTCATTCTGTTAATGTTAAGCATTTTTTATTCATCAAGTATACAGGTCTGGAAACGTACATACAAACTTGTGTGGCAGGTCTTAAAAGACACTGAATTTGAAAGAAATGTATAAAAGGCAGATACAGGAAATCCAGTATGTCTGTCCGGATCAGATGAGCAGCATTAGTCAGAGTCATTTAGTATTATCTGAAATTGCTTGAACAGGGAGACTGTCTTGTCAGATGTGGCTAATGTGTGGTAGTTTTAGAGATTAACCAGGCACTTCAGATAAAAGGCAAGACTCACTAAATCAATTAGAAGTGAAGGGCATGTGAACGCTGTTGCTTCCCTCACATCCTGTCCACTTACTTTATCCATCATTGTTTCATCTTTCCACTCATCTTCTCATATTGCACTTATCTCTGTTCCTATCATCCACATTCTCAATCCATTCATTTGTTAAAACAAAGCTTGTTTACCACCCGTGTTTGTTTCCGATTAAACCTCATGCATTCATCCACTTCTCTGTCACCCAAAAAGCTCCACATTATAGACCTTGGGAGGATTGTTATATCTACTGTAGATTCTCATGATGAAATTAAATATTTAAACATTTAATCAATTTGTTTGGCACAACATCAACAAAATAAAAATATAAATGCTTTGTAACATTTATTCAGGTTCAGTATATAACTCAATATATTTTTGGTCCACTATTTCCCCATATCTGCAAGAATGGGATGCCAATTTGTCAGTGTTCCTGATATAATACTATACAAATCCTTGAAATACAAAAGGGATCTGACAAAAGAAATATGTTTTTCTGTTAAGTATCTAAATAATCCAACAGAATGTATGACTCTCAGATCAGAAGCCTACAGTGACATTTTTTTGCAAATAAAACCACTTTCCAAACCTTTTCCACTAAGCCCCTAAAATATAGTATCCTTTTTTTTTTTTTACAGATCAAGCCCGTTTTAAAAAACACAGCTAAAGATCTTAAAAGATAGTAAGCGGTGCTGTTGTAGTGATAATAATGTCATGAGAAGCCAGAGAAATACAAGGTGGAAATAGAAATGTATAGCTCAGTTAAACATAGTGAAAATTGCTTGGTGAAATGCTGTGTCAGATATCTTTAAAGTCATCTAAGACCCCCTCTTTGCAACATTTTGATGATACTATAATATAATACGTGATACAATAACACTACCGCAGTATCAGTGGAAGAAAATAATGTTCAATGGGAAATACAAACAAAACCACGTTTTTAAAATTGCCACTCAGGAAAAAAATCCACAAATTCTTGGTTTTGGGTGTTTTAACATTTAGCAGCTGATTGTATTTCATATGTGAGCCCACTAGATGGAGACGTAAAACCTGCTGTATTCCTCCCCAGTAATACTGATGTGCTAAATTTGTATGGCGTAATCTTACATTTGCTGGGCAGCGTTATATCTAGAGAATAACACATTTGGAGGCTTTTTTCTCTGTATTGCTCGTGATTTTCACCTCTCGGCCTGTGGGGCCCTGTCAGAGAAGGAAATACAGACAAAGAGAGGAAATTACAGACATGTAAAACATAAAGTCCTACAGTATATTGAGGGAGGAGCCAATGATTCAGCTTGGTTTTTTCTCTTGTATAACTTACTTGTTTCTTGCTGGATTTCTGTAGTATGTCGAGTGCCAATGCGAGAAAAGACTAAAGCAAACATAAAAAGAAAGTGTTCAGCAGTTGTAGAATGTAAACACATGATACATAACAGCTCATGAGCTAAGTTTAATGAGGCATGGAGACAGTGTTTTGTTAGTCATTGGTTACGTTGCGGCTCACCTCGTCCACATTGATGCTGGACTTTGCACTTGTCTCGAAGAACCTGATGCCATGATCTTTTGCCAACTGCCAACAATAGACAAGATAACAGTAGGTCAGGATATGGCCAATAATCACTTCTTGCTTCTTATCTAAAGTAAATGAGAAGTCTGATACACTCAATCCCTTTCTCAAACAATAACTGCCTCATATGTTTAAAAGATAGAAAGAGTCAATAAATCGCTCTGATACAATTATTAAACTTTAGTGTAAGAGATACGACAACAGATACAGTACAGAGGGAATAGTCAAGTTTATGTTGGGTCATCTCACCTTTTCTCCCGTCTCCCTGGAAACTTTCCGCTTTGCTTCAATGTCACACTTATTGCCTAGTAACATTCGACTGACCCCGGCTGATGCATTCTGGGAAAGAGGGAATGCAGTTAATTGATTATGTTCAGTTCTTGTCTACAATAAGATTTGCATAGCGGAGTGTCCGGAGCAGACATCTTTGCATCAAGTCTGCAATAAACGACCAGACAGCAGTTTCTCTGAAGCCATTCCAGAAAAGAGGGTTAGTTTGCCTGGTACTATCTGTCCACATTTTATCCACATTCTAAAATATTGCCCCTAATTGCCACATTGTACAAATATTTTTAAATAAGATCAAAAGCCATGAGTCACACACACTGATAAACGTAACATATTTGGGTTTTGTCTGCTTTAAAAAAAGATCTGACATTGTATATCAAATTCATAAATAGGTCAAGACAAATAATGAGATAAAAATATGAATTGGTGAAAAAAGTATTTAATTGCAGCTCTCATTCTCAGAGGAAAGTAAGTGACAACCCGGGGTAAAAGCAAAATACGCTTCAAGTATGATTTAGCTGAACTGACCCTTTAAAATCCCCTGTTGTGTACATTGCTCATACTAATGACTTATACAAACAACTGACTAAGCAACGGTTATTTGCACTATTTCCTAATTACTTTGACCAACTGTTTGGAAAGATCCTCACTTCTGTGATGCTTTTCATCCAGTTCTGGATGTTTTCGAAGGACTTCTCATCTGTGATGTCGTACACCAGAACGATGCCCTGAGAGAGAGGATTTAAGGAGTCAGTTAAAGGTACAGAGCGGGCACAAAGCCAGTCTGCTTGTTCCGCTGGCATCCTGTGCTCACCATGGCTCCTCTGTAGTAGGCTGTGGTAATGGTCTTGAACCTCTCCTGCCCTGCTGTGTCCCTGCAAAGAGCACACACAGGCAGAGTAAGAACAATGTGCACTGATGCATGCACATTGTGCTAACAACGTTAAATAAAAAGACAGTTGCAGAACAATGCATTCAAAACGTTTTTTTACACTGCTATGGCAATAGTCATATTTATTGGTTAAGGCTCAAATAATCAACCTCAATAACTTGCAAGGGAAAATTAAGGGAACATTCATATTCTAAACTGCTAACCCAAAGACAGATTGAGCAATATACTATTCAGCAGGAACAACAGGATTTTATCTGACGCTTATCATGTGATTAACTCTCAGTTTGGGCTAATCATTTCTTGATGGAGGCACAGGGTCCATTTGTGGAAGCGCAATGTCTCCCTATGTCAGTAACATTAATCAATGGGTAACCCCTAGAGGACAGACAGAAGGTTAAGGAGTCAATTAGCTAAATAAGGATTTGATTTTTTCAATAATATGAGTTGGAGATGTATGCCTTTGATAATTTCTCTACCTCTTATTGTAGTGAATAGCTTGTTATGATTTGATGATTGTGTTTATCGCTGCCTGATGATTTCACATGTGTTCATTTATATAATGTGTTTACTTTTATTGTGATGTGTGGTCTTAATTCAGCAATTTCCATTTCGCCAAGACAATTTCCTCCCAATAAAGTAACCTCAACCACATTGTTTCTGTAGAAAAACACACTTGTATGACATAAAGGGAGTCTCTGAGTTGGGCAATTGATTTGGAAAGTTAACCCTGCCATAAAGCCCAGATCAGGAAGTAGATCAGGACAGTAGGGAGGTTTCTCTTTCCTCTCAGGAAAACAAGCCAGAGAGAAAAAAACTAAGAATCTTTAGACACGCAACCAACTGTCATCTCTTACCAGACTTGTAGTTTCACTTTCTTTCCTTCCACTTCAATGGTTTTTACTTTAAAATCGATACCTAGGAAGAGAAGAGAGGAGAATGGATGGATAGATAATGATTTAAACAACACACACACACACACACACACACACACACACACACACACACACACACACACACACACACACACACACACACACACACACACACACACACACACACACTACACTACACACTACACACACACACACACTACACACTACACACTACACACACACACACACACACACACACTACACGTAACACACACACACACACACACACACACACACACACACACACACACACACACACACACACACACACAGGTGGATACTCATTTTTATGGTATTCACATTTTGATTTTGACCTCCATCCACAAAACAGTCTTATAGAAAAGGCAGCCCTGCATCACACACTAAGTTTGAGTTATGTATTATTTTCTGCTGCATGGACAAGCTGTCAAACAGACAGACAGACAGGCAGACAGACAGGCAGGCAGGCAGGCAGGCAGTCAGACAGAAAGACAGACAGACAGACAGACAGACAGTGAGGGGCAGAGGAGGGGGTTGTCTTGTAAGAAAAAAAAAGTCATGCCAGAAAGCCAACCATTCGGCTGTGAATGTCGAGATGGTATAAAAGATAGGAATGAGGGTGGGTCGACCCTCTGAGAGCCAAGAGAGAGGAATGAGATCTGAGGGAGAGATGGGGGAGAGGGTCAGGGAAGAGTCAGCACACACACTCAGCGAGGGCAAAACATTCACCAAGAGAATAAAGACAGAAAAAGATAAGAGACATAATGGAAAAAGAATTAGTCATGAGAGAGCATGGACTTGTTGAGACATGAAAGCAGTCTGGGAAACCAGTTGTACAGACATAGAGGAATAATTAAATGCCAGCACAAAGCAAATATTTGTTTTCCTCATGTTCTAAGTTTCAGACAGGCCAATCATAAGCTGGTAGAGATATGTCGTTGATTACATGGTAAACATTAAACCGAGACAACGTACCGATGGTGGAAATGTAAGTGGAGTTGAAATTGTCCTCAGCAAAACGGATGATCAGACATGTTTTCCCCACTCCGCTGTCCCCGATGAGTAACAATTTGTAAAGCAAATCATACTTTTTCGCCATGTTTAGAGTTGTTTCCTCAAAGTTGAAGCTAAAAGGGGAAAAGTTGTAGTTGCCCCTTTGTTAAAGCACTTTTCATCGACTCAAGGCTTCAGAACTATGGCTGCAAATGTGATTCAAATTAAGTAGGCTTTTTAAAACTCCATGTAACGAGTAGATCCTTTTTCTTTTTTTTCTCCTCCCAGACTTGTCACCGGTAAATTCCGATCCCCCTCAGTGCCTCTGTGTTGTGTTTGGACTGCATCAACAACATAAACTGCATCAAAAGTTTTACTCTCTACTGCCGATCAGTCTTCAACAGCAGATATGTTCATTATTCATTTAGCTGTCATCCAAAAAGTCAATATCACTCCGTTTACACGCGTATCGGGATGGCTACGTGTTTTTTTCTGCCTCACAAAAAACCCAGATCCGCTGAAAGGCTACGTAGTGTGGGAGTGCTTCATGGGAGTGACGGCTCAGACATGCAGGTACCCGGCATGACCACAAGATGATGCTATTTAACCAGAAACAAAGTCACCCGCAGAGGTCCCTATCTCCTATAGAGGTTATATTAAATCATTCTTATTAAAAATACATGTACATTTCTCAATCAAACTGGTGGACAAACAACTCATATTTTACCATTGTAAAACTATAATTGCCACAGTGTAGAAATATATCTGTTACAAGGAAAATTCATAAATGTTACTGTAGTAAAAGTATTAGCCTTTATACATACAGTCTGATATTACCATTAGAAAGTATTAGCATCAAAATGTAATGTAAGGGAAAAAAGGGAAAAGTACTCATTCCGCAAAATATCTCAATTTAGAATATTATGTAATATTATAGGTACTGAGGCATTAATGTGGTCATAACTTCTAGGTTTTTAAATAACTACAAAGCAACTGAAAAAGAAGATGGTTAACAAAAAGATTTAACTAAAATAAGACAATAATAACTACCAAGACAATACAGAGAAAACATGACGACGAAAACACACAATTGACACAAAAATGTAATGTGTCTTGCTCACAGGAAAGGTGGTTGGGCCTTTTTTCTGTCAGATAGACAATCTCCCTATAGCCCACTAGGCCCACTGTCTCATAATCCAGCCACGGAGATATGCACGTTATAACCTATAATATGAAAACAAGTTACAAGTAAAAACATCAATAAACGGCATACCTTAAGGCTTAATGCCACAAGCTGTGGTCTCTGGTGTGGTTATCTGACACATGCTTTGTTCTCCTCATGCTGTTTAACTGTAATGGGGAAAATAAGTAGTCAGGCAGACATAAGGCAAATATACAGCATGATCTACAGTCAATGCCTTAGGGTCAAGTGTGGAGCTCATGGGTCAAAATGTTGACACATAAAATACAGCTCATATCTGATTTTTTAAACATGTAGCTAAATTCAATTTTTTTGTCTGGACACCCAGATGTGTAAAGTAACTAAAAAGATTTACTCAAGTAGATTTAAGTACCGCACTTAAGTACAATTTTGAGAACTTTACTTGAGTATTTCAATTGTTGCTATACTTTGTACTTCTACTCCACTAGAATTCAGAGGTTAATTGTGTACTTTTACTCCGAAACAAATATTTAATAACTTTAGTTACTTTGCAGATTTGGATTAAGGATGTGAAATATAATCAACACTTAAATCACACTTTAGTAACACCTGGAGTAAATTCACAAGCTTCCCTTCATTCAGCATAACAAGTCCTTAAAATTAGCTGCACCTTTACCAGCTGTGACAAACACATTAATGCATCAATAAATTATTATCAAAACATATCATATATATTATTCTGAAATGGGCCAATCTGCAGAATGAGTCATTTTACTTTTGGTACTTTAAGTATATTTTGATGCTAATACTTTTGTACTTTTACTTGAGTAACATTTTGATTGAAGGACTTTTACTTGTAAAAGAGTATTCATACACTGGTGCTTCTACTTTTATTTAAGTAGAAGATCTGAGTACTTCTCCCACCACTGCTGGACACATTTCAGAGAGAAGTAATGCCACGTTTAAAAAAAAAGGTAAACCGTTGTATAAATATTCGAATTAAAAGCGTGTTGCTGTTTCTTGGTAAATATTTTTGCAAGTTTGCGTAGGTCAACGCTGACGTGTAGTTTGAATAAATTGATGTTTAAAAAATACATTTAAAAATAAATAATATATATTCTTCTTCTTCTCTCTTCCGCCGGGTCTTTGCCTATTCACTTCCGGTTTGTCGTCAGTGTGCTTTTTAGGTGACAGGAGCTCTACAACGCAGACATGCCAGTAAGTAGTTCTTCGACTTATATAGTCGCCATCAACTGTTTAAAAGGGTTTATTCATAGTGGTAATGTAATACACTACAATTAAGTGTTTCGTTTGAGTGATAAATCAACGTGTTTAGTGCTGTAATATAAATGTACAACGCACTCAATATGGCGAAACACGTGTTCAACAAAGCAGCCACGCGGTCTCTAATGCTGATTAATTTTTCAGGGTTAAACTCAACTTTCGACGATCCTAGTGTATATGTTGAATTGAATGGGTGTAAACGCTTTGAAATATCCTTGATTTACTCCGTTTCACTTTTACTTTATCCTATTAATCGCATTTACTCATTTCGAAACTGTAAAACGACCTTTGCTTCCGGTTATCTTATCGTTTGTAGACCATACCTTATCGGAACTTAACTGTATCCTTATACAACCGTAATTTCCAGATTACGTATGATTTAACTGTTGTCCTGTTTTTTTTCCCAGCTTGCAAAGGATCTGTTACACCCGAGCTCTGAGGAGGAGAAGAGGTGTCACAAGAAAAAACGCCTCGTTCAGAGTCCTAACTCCTACTTTATGGATGTCAAATGTCCAGGTCAGTGTGTTTACTAAGCAACCATAGGATATATTAAGTAATAACCTAGTCAGACTTTTATAGATAATGTAGATGAGATGCATGTGCAAAGTACAAAAGTTGAACCAGAAAGTATTTTCCTATACAATAAATGTGTTATATTTGAATGGAGCATGGAAAAAACATAGTGAAATAAACAAGAAACGTGTAGAGTAGAACAAATTACAATACATTTATGAGAAGATGCTATCAAAATATTTACACATACAAAATTAAAAGCTGTGTTTACTGCCACAAACTTAAATATTGAAGAACTTAAAGCCTAACTGCAGGACTTTCACTTTCTGACTTGTAATTCAGTTGTCATTTTTCACCTTTTATATATTCAAGATTTAAATACTTTCTTACATTAGACGTGTATTAAGAATATTTGCCTTTATGTGTTGCCCTTTCATTGTTCCCATAGTGATCAGGGTGTCAAATAAGGCATACATCAACACTTGTGACTGTCTGTTAAATGAGTTTCAAGTAATTCCTTTACATGGACAGCTGCAAGGACATATCAGTACCCAAAAGTACATATGTCTAAATGGTTATAATGGCATTTCCATCTAATGATTTTATGTTTGTGCCGCCTGCAGGTTGCTACAAGATCACCACAGTGTTCAGTCACGCTCAGACTGTAGTGCTGTGTGTCGGCTGCTCCACAGTGCTCTGCCAGCCTACAGGAGGGAAAGCTCGCCTTACAGAAGGTAACCAGCATGCAACGGAAATAAATGGTCTACTCGATCACGCCAAATATAGGTTTAGCACTACACATCCATGTATAAAACGTACATACAGATATATACTGATGTCACTTAGAGCATGGCATTTTTTCTATAAATGTGCTATGCTTGTTCTTATATCATGCATTCATTATAAACCCATGTCTATTGGAAACCGTCTGGCTGACCCTGACTGGAATTGCTAAGTTTGTGAACCAAAACTATATATTTGCTCGATTTCATCCATCACTGACAATTAGCCTCACAGACAGGCTGTCGTATCTATTTGAAACATATTACATTCATTGGAAGGGATGGATTACCAACAACAACTTTCCCTAAATCGATAGCCATATATATTTGCCTTTTGTGTTGCCTTTTCAATGTTTCCGTCATGAAAGGGGTGTCTACTAAGGCATACAGTGACTCTTGTGGTTGTGACAGAAATTCATCATCATTGATCCATTTCTACACACTCGACTGCAAGTACACATGTTTGTATATTAAGTTTGTTTAGACTTCCTACATTGAGTACAATGGGATATACTTTTAGAATGACAGCATATAGTTTTCTTTCTGATATAGTATGTATCAGAATTGCTTCCCGAGTCGGAGTACATAAAGAATGCTGTTAATGGATAAAAGATGTTGGTGAAGTGGTTGAGCTTAAGTTCAAGGTTTGTTTTTTTACTGAAGCTCTCACGGTCCCACCCACTCTATCTGGTGCTCTGCTGCCGTGGTAACCACATGCTCAGTGCGCTCCGTTGCTTTGAGTTACTATGAGTGCAACCTTTGGCTCTAAAACCATGTGTTTGGAGGTGATTCAGTCTATGAAAAAAACAAAAGTTTTTAACCTCAAATGTACAGAAACACCCCAACAACTTGAGGTCTCTCTGGTGCTTTCAGTTGCACATCACCTTACATTTGGAAATGTCTCATTAGGCTTTGGGAAATTGTACAGCTTTTTTATTTTTGTGATACTTTTGCATTTTCAGGTCAAACAAAAAATTGATTAATCAAGAACTAATTTATATTGCAAATAATTGGTGGTAGTTCTTTTTTTTTTTATCTTGAAGGGCTTTTTAATCTTAGTCACAATCAACCCAAACTAAACATAACTGCTTTTTGTATTGGATTGCTTTTGGTTAATCCTAAGACTTTCTCCATCTTTCCACAGGATGCTCATTCAGGAAAAAACAGCACTAGTTGGCCCTGATGTGGTTGGACTCAGTTTAGGAGGAGAATGATCAGCGCTTGATGGACATCAGGCAACACTGCCATGGAGCTGATGCAGCATTGAGGAAATGGAGAGCGGGCAAACAAATCATGTAATTTAAGAAGTCTCTCTACTTGATATGCACAAAGGCATTGTTGAAACCCGACCAACATCACATCCAATAATTCCTCTACTCTTAATAAACTTAGGTTGTTTTTTGGTAAAAATAATCTTGCATGTGTGTCATCTAGTTTGTTCTTTTTACCTGCTGAAGGTTCTTAGATGTCATTTATCAGCTCAGGACCCCTTAAAGATGTGAAGCTAATGGTCAGGGCATTTGAAGACCGTTTCATCAATTTAAACAGATGAGTGGCCTCAACAGTTTTCTGTGGCGAGCTGTTTGCATTTGTTGCATTACACCCTCAATGATTTAAGGGTACACCTTTTAGAAGGAGTTGAGGTTGTACAATTAACTACAGATAATGTTCACATTACGCCAAGCAAGTCAACATTTTTATTTAAAGCGTGATTGGGGTTATCAGTGCCTGTTGTGAAGCCAGAGGTGGTTGAGAGCCCACTGACTTTGAATGAGGGTTTACTCAGGGATAGATATAGCTGGCTCTGCTTCTGTTTCCTGATGCTTGTAAACCACAAACCCAGTGATGTGAATGATTATGGTTGTGAATTTACATGTGCTTGCAAGCTTCCTGTGAACATGATCATGTGGGAAGGATTCTTGTGAAGTTGCAAAACAATCACACTAGCTCTGTTTGAGATGAATCAGCTAAAATAATTTGTGTCCCTATGCTTTAGTTGAGGCTTATGGGTCCTTTGCACAGTCTGTATACTAAATAAAGAAATTGCTTATTGAACAAAAGCAGGGAATTATAGCTTTCTTTTTACTATGGTGACATTTTTGTCCTGTGCTTGTATATCAGACACGACTTACAAATAAAATGATAAATTAATTATTCTGACGTGCCTTCTGGTTATTGAGTGACTTAAACACGATAAATAATGTTTATTTTTCATCCACTGCCTTTTTAGACAACCCATAAGTTATATCAGAAGTTTAAGGTAATTATTACATTGACATCTAATGTCAATCATGTTTTACACGGCAGTGTGCTGTAAAAATTAATGTTCGCCCAAATAAAACGTCTTCTAAGATATTAAGTTCATCAAAAGTCTAAACTTTTTTTTTTCTTGCTGCTGACATTAATTATAGTCATACATAGTTCGTTTTAAAAATGTTGAAAGCTGAATGCAGACCCTTGTAGATGAAATAAACTAAAACTGATGAAGGAAACACTCTACTGCTAGCTTTATGAGCTAGGGAACTACTTGTGTTATGGGTAAATGAAGATTGTTTCAAAAGCTAGAATGCATATATTTAACACAGGTTTTAAAAGGCTGTTTCACAACGTGTGTGTGTGTACAGCACACCTAGAGGGATGGGAGTATTCCCTGGGATCCATCACAGTGAGCACAGCCTGTCAGAGAGCAGCAGGTTGGTCAGCGTCTCCGGGACACCTGGAGCATCTGGGACAGAGAGGACTGACCCCACAAAGAGCCTCAGAAAGATAAATGAGAGGCTGCAGAGCAGCGGCAGAGCAGTGGCAAAACAGCTCGCCTGGCACCGGACAGAAGTTCAACATCTGTACACACCTGGCAGGAATGACAGAGAAGAGTGTAACTGTACATACAAATTAAATTATAAAGGAGGACTAAGTGCATTTGGTGTTGTGATACTCTCAGCCCTGAGAGGCTGTAAACTGTTCAGTTGCAGGTAGGGGGAGCCACAGTGCAACGTCCCAGCATGCACACACGTAAGACTACATTTGCATAAGGGTGAAAATACTTGAGATCGGGTACTCAATGTAATAATAATAGTTTATACATATACACAACTGTATAGCTTTTCCTAAAACAATGTTTACAAAGTGTTTATCATACAATAAAACCCAGGGGCAACAATTAATAAATAATATATCTAAATATATGTGTTAAACAACTAATCAAACGAATGAACAAGGACCGCTAAACGTAGAAGTGTGCAATCAAATACAGGAGTTTGGGTATTACAGAAAAAACAAAGGATTCTCAATTTTTCTAACGGCAGTGTTAAGAATTGATTGCCATAACAGCCTGTTTATTGAAGAGGGATTTAAAAGATTAAATCGATTTTGACTAATTTCCCAAGGCAGTTATTTTCATAGCACATGTACCCTGGTAGATAAACGCAGTGAACTTCAGTCATGCTTCAGTATAACATGTCAGAAGTGTGATGTGTGTGTTTTCACAGTCAGTGTCAGTCACTGCCTGTGTGTTTTTCAGGTGTTTCAGCTTGGTGTTAAATGTCTGGGAAATGGTGTACTGCAAGGTAATGAAAAACTAATTCTCCCAAGGGGCGCCTCTTTCAACCCGAAGATACAAGACATAGTTAAATAGATACAAAATCTACCCAAGCCACACACTACGCATTTGTGCATTCATCCATACATCTTTAAATATCCCAATTATGTGGGCACTTCGTCTAACCTGTGTTGAGCCATTACTGACCCAAGATACTCTCGAGCTGCCCTGAGACACCGGAGTAAACACTTGTCTGCTTTGAGTTTTTGTTTGCATTATGCACTGTTTGTGTGGTAGCTTACTGAAGCAAAGTGCATTTCCAGGAAAGACTGGCTAAAGAGAGCCAGCGATAACAGAAAGGCAGTGTGGTCAGTGGGGTCCTCAGGCACTACTAAAGCTCTTTGTACGTCAGACAAAGTCATGGGACCAAAAGATAGATGTCCAAATCTGAAATCATCCGTGCCATATCTCTGGGTGGAGTGGGAGGAAGAGAGCAGAATGGGACAGGAAGATCGATAAAGAAGGCAGAAATCTTTCTGAGATATGTAGGGATTCATTTTAACAGTATTGATCTTAGCAGTTTGAATTCTTATCTCAGCATTGAATGTTGCAAAGCCAGAAATTGTAGAATAAAAAGTAATATGACAGAAGATTTGGTGAAAAAGACTGAAAGAAAGAATAATCTGTGTGTAGAGACTACAAGTGTGTACAGGAGAGAGTGTGAGGGTGAGGAAGTGTGACATTTTTGTACAAGGCTGTCACAGAAGAGCTCAAGGTGACAAAGAAAAGACAAGATGACAAGATCACACACACACACACACACACACACACACACACACACACACACACACACACACACACACACACACACACACACACACACACACACACACACACACACACACACGCACACACGCACACACACACAATGTTGTTTGTTTCAGTTTATCCTTTGCCAAGGATAGACTCATTACACATCATTAGCATCCAGAGCACAATCAACTGACCTGAACACTGATGAGCAGGGTCTAGATGACCCCACTAACTCCATGGCAACCAAAAACCTCCAGCGGAGCAGAGCTGGTGTCTAGGCCAAAGGTGTGGGAGCCCCCCGGGGGTCCGCAGAGACGAGCTGTATCCTGTCACACACTGACACGGAGCACAGGGCAGATGGAATCTCTGGCACACTAGAAATAACACAAAGGCGTTATGACCGATTTGTCTTCCTTTATAGTCCCTCCACAGGTAAATGTAGAGTGTCAATGACTCTTCAGCAGATGCCTACAGATTGACTTGTTTAGACTCAGTACTCAAATTTAAAGAGGGTCTTACATCTCACCATGCACAAACTGGTGAGTAAACAAAAATGGTAAAGCATGGTTACATTATAATTATATAGAGTCAAGTAGAAGTAAAACTACATAACAACTTGGGTAAGATTAAACAAGGATATCACAACTGCAACTCTCAACAGGTTACTGTGTATGTTTATTTTCATTTAAATGCCATATCCATAACCAGACAAAGGACAACATGGGTGCTGCAAACAAAACAAGAAAAACAAATTGTCAATAACGCTGTTTGCATGTCAGTTGTCCTAACTGTTGCTGTCGTGCAATAATTGAAAAAATGTTTTAAAGCTTAATATATCAGTAATAGCAGCAAGAATTGTGTAACAGAGTAAGTTGTAGTACATATGTACATTTGATAGAAAATATACTTTTTTTTTTTTTACTGTTAAGGAAATTGTGCAATCAAATGTGTTAACATTGCTAACCTTAGTTTCTCTGATTAGGTCATCTCTCTGGGAGACCTTAAATGTATGTGTGGTCAACAGACGTGTTTAGGGGGTGAGGTTTTGCATACAATGCCAGAGGGGGTATCAGCTGGCCTCCCAGAATGTTGTTGAAATGTAAATCTGCTTTGATGTCCTCTTATAAAGAGAGCCTGTTTTACTCAGAACAGTACGTGCTCTTTGGAGGAGACGTCATACTTGCAAGTATAAAGGTCCTTATTGCTTTTAATATGAATATTGTGTTGCTGTACGTTTGTTACCTTACTGATTATTCTCTCTAGACCACAGCTGATTTTAAAGCTGCTATGACATTACAATCATTACTCAAGTATATAGAATCAATATAGAATGTTACTACAAACCATGTACCCAAAGTGACCAAAACTCAAAATCTATTGGTAGTCAATTTGAAGAATAAAAACAAACAACATTTTAAATAAAACAATTATTGATGCCAACATGCTAGTGGTAAGTGGAACGTAAACACAAAACTTGCGTCACACTCGTTTAAATGCTTATTTTATTGCTATTGACTGTGATGCCAAGTTGATCTGAAGCATAATCAGCAGGCAAATTGCGTTATCACCCTTATTGCCACACTCCCAATTATCCTGAACGGCCTTTGGTCAATGATAGGTTCCTGTTTATCGAAACTGTGAAAGGAAAGACACACAGCAAAATATTTTGGTTGGACAGGTTTGACGCCTTTCCTAATGTAGGTAAAAGGAAATATGATGAAATGTAACTGTAAGTGTGTCTCTCGTGGGTTACATCATGGTTGGTTGTTATAGTTTAGGTTGGGTCTGCTTTGCTGCAAATCTTTCACTATCTAGATACATTTGTAAAACTATGCATAAATGTACACACACACTGAATGCACATAAACAGACAAGAACACACACCTCTGCAGGAGTTAGGGTCACTGTGATGGATGCTATCCCTGAATGGCCACGAGTATTAAAAGCCTGGCGATCAGTCATGTCAGCTTGTCACCGCTCGAAATTAATCATTCTTGTGGCTGTGATCATTTCCTGCATTAATTATTCTGACCATGTAGCTTAAATAGTCTGCACGCTGTGAGTGTGTCTGCCAGCACCAACTGTGAAAGAACATTTAGGGAGATGAGGAGGAGTCACTGGGAAGGAGGGGAGGACGTCAAGCTGCACCCCCTTCTGGTCAAACCCTCTTACCTGCAGCTCTATATGGAGGAAACAGAGAGGAGAAAGGTACAAGAGGCGGTGGATGGACATCGGAATAAATCTATCAAAAATATGTATTCAGATCATTAGCAAAGCAGTGAATAGGGTGATAGAGGGGAATAAGTTGGAAGGAGAAAAACAGGGTGGCAGAGAGATGTCAACACAGGCTGTTCCTACCTACTGAGAGTGTTTGAGCACACTTGGTGTTGGCTAATTGCAGTCGAGCTCCTAATGGATGAGACTGATAATGTGTTAAGGCTTTTGTAGATTGTTTGCATGGAAGAGAGGCTCAGAAAATGTAAATATACATATAATCACCAGCCAGATGCCTCTCAGTTGTTTTGGTTAGCCAATTGTTAGTGTGTTTACACAGGCGGCCAATGGATTATTACCAATGTCAGAAAAGTTCTGCTGTCAGAATAAATGTATTTGATTAAACTTTGAGTAAACTCATACATATTTCAAAGGGTTACACAAAAAAGAAAGTCAACACATTTTGTTTTTGAGCAATTATTTGATTGTGATGTTTCAAAAGTACTGCAAAAAAAAAGAAAATGATGCTTTATGTCACACAGAGATCCATTTAGTTTCCTCATTTATTCGTCCAGTATTATTTTATACCCATTTATTCCTATTGCAGGTCTCGACAGCCTGTAGCTTTGAATGCATTTGATGGAAGAAGGGGACACGCAAACACACTCACAAAAATAGCCAATTTACAGTCTCCGTCCACATGACCTACATTCCTCTGGAAAGTGAGAAACCACCACAGCAGCAAAGAGAGACACAAACAGCAACCAGAAATGCTGTAAAATAAAGCACAACTACAACAACTACACAAATGTTCATTTTCAAATTGTGAAATAGGACACCATGTAATGATCATAATATACTGTATTCATTCATCCTTAAAAACAATGTAAACCCTACAAACCTTGTTGATCAATATATTGCAGCTGGGCAATATAAGTCACTTTCTTACATCATGTGTCACAACAACATCCATTTTACTTAAATGCCCTATTTGTAAAAACGCTGAAGCCTCTTCCTGTTAGAACCACGAAATCAACAGCTTTCACCGAGCTCATTAAAAATGAAGTCAGTGTGAAAGACATACTGATTGCTAATCAACAGTTTCCCCAATTCATGCATGTGTGTTTCTGTGACTCCCTGTGCTCGCCATCCTTTCTGGTGCGTGTTAGGAAACTCCCTTCAGATACAGACACATACAGTCACTATGGAAACCGACATCCCTTTCAGTAACTGGGCAGGGATGGAAGAAGGAGAGAGGGGGGAGGGGGGAGGGGGGAGCAGTTCGAATGAATAAGAAATTCAAATGTAATCCTCTCTGTGTGTGCGTGAGTGGGTGCGTGCGTGCGTGCGTGCGTGCGTGTGTGTGTGAAAGTCTCAGTGTCTGTCTATGAGTGCACACGTGTGATAAGCAGAGGAAGGTATAACTCTAGCAGCAGGGAGAAAATATAGAAAATATGAGGAATGAGGAAACTTGCTGTGCTTTTGGGATACTGGGACTGAGGGCAGGGTTTGGTACAGATGGAGAAAGAAAAAGAAGAAGATGGGAGGGGGAGAAACAGGGGATCTACAGTCCACTTCTCTTCCTTTAAAGCTGGTAGATAGAGGCCTGAATATTCAATAATGACAAACACCAGGTGGCTGCTGGACAGATACACAGTTAATATAATCATGCACCCAGAGTGATGATGTTAAGAGATAACTGTAGAGTACGGCTGTGATGCTAAAAATATCTTTTGACTTGAACCACATACCAGAGTCGCAACAGGAGAGAGAGACAGGTAGCACTTCAGGCATGCTGCTGCCCGTTGGACTCTAATTGGCTGACTGTCTCCACCTTCAGCCTGTGCACATCCTGCTCCTCGGGGCCAGAGGCCAAAACATGGGACCTGCTACATATACAATGAGGTGTTACACTCTGATAGAGGTCAATGCCTCAGACACAGAAACCTTGAAAAGAAGAAAGCAAAGACAGAGAAAAAGAAAGATTCGCTTGGTAATTGAACGTATGACTGACACCGGGCCAGGCTGTTGGATAGAAATCAGAGGAGTTACAGGTAGCTGAGTTATGTCCAACCAAGAGGCAACAGAAGAAGTCCTGTCAGGGGAAGAAGCAGAGCTCTCCCGTGGTTTCATTAAAAAAAACGTGTCTCTCCCTTCATCCTGATTCAACTGAACAGCCTGAAAAATAGATCAATTAACAGCCTCTGCTCTGTTACTCCACCTCTCTCTCTCTCTCTCTCTCTCACACACACACACACACACACACACACACACACACACACACACACACACACACACACACACACACACACACACACACACACACACACACACACACACACACACACACACACACACACACACACACACACACACACACACGTCCCCTGAACGCAGCCTGGGGGGAGTGTGGGCGTGCAGTGTTGCCATGGAGCTTGTATTGTACCAGTACTCTTCTAGTGATGGTGACAGTGGGATGCCCTGGACTCACTGCCTTTACCTGCACAGAAGCCTGAACCATGATCGACAAGGTTAAGAACAGTTACAGTATACACATGCGAGTGATATCAAGAAACAAAAGCAAAAACGAGTTCTCATTGCATTATGACAAAAACTGACAGGGTATTTATTCTCAACAGCAGCCAGCTCCCTGGAGACGATATGTGTAGCACTCCACCAACTGTATCAGGAATAATCAATACCTTTTATTAGACTGCGTGACACGTAAATATTCAGCTTAATTTTTGTATCCCTGTTTGGGTGCTGGCCAAACTTCTCAGAGCCTGGCGTAAAAACTACATAAAACATTTATCGATTTTCCAAAAGCATTACAGGACTGCAGCACAGTAAGAGTGTGTTATATTTGAATGCCCAGGAAGCTGACTGCACAATAAACTAAAGCTTGAATGAATCAGGGGAGACATTTAAGAGCAGTCGTCTGACCTGTTATAGTTATACCAACAAACACACACCTTAATATTTGTTATCCTATACAGCTAATGGAATATCAACATTACTTTACGATTGTGTGTGTGTTAGATAGCCCACTAATCAAGTCAAGTCTCTAATGGACTGAACAGAAAAGGCAGAAGCATATTGCTATAAAGTACTTAATCCATTTATTGTGTGCAGCCGGTGTAAGTGTACATTGAATGAGAATGTCTAAGTGTCTATGAAAACAAGGGATGGCGAGTTGATAAAGCAAGTGAGGGAAAACTGGAGGTGTCTCCCTTCTTGCAGTATCCTCTCCTCGGTAGAAACACAACATGAACTGGACTCAACACTTACATCTTTACATAAGACGGGCAAAAAAGAGAGATGTAAGAGGAAGTAGTCAAATGGGAAAATGGGAAAAGCGTCACTATTCACATTTGGGACAAGGAAAAGAGGAGAGCAGGTTGGCGGTTTAATCAAAACTATTTTAGACAAAGAAAGTGAAATGTAACTTAGTAGGCCTACATATATTCAAGTACAGCATTTAACATAATTATGCAGTACCCATACTTTAATTTCCACTTTCTACTTCTACTTCACTACAAATCTCAGGGAGAATTAGGTTTTCTCCGCTACAAATGAAGCTTTAGCATAGAATTCAATAAACTTACAAAATTTGTTTCAATGTTTGTGATTTTAAGTACATCCTGATGCTCATAGTAGCCTACTTACAAACTGACACTTAAGTAGCATTTGTATAGCAGGACTTTTACCTGCAACAGAGTAGACTATGTGTTAACACAGTTACAGTATTTACTACTTGAGTTAAAGATCTTAGTCCTTACTCCACATATAAAGAGGCTTATAGGAAGGCAGTCCAAAGAGGTAAACAAATCAAATACAGATCACAGACATCAAACACTAACAGGTTTAGAGAATCCACTCTGAGACTAAATGAGAGACAGGTGTGCAGGGAGGGGCAGGGTCATGTGACTATCTCAGAGCGGGGTATGTTAGTGGGCATCTGGTTGACAGATGAGAACCGTGACTCCAACTGTGTTTACGTGTGTTTACTAACCCTCAGTATCCTGTGGTGGCGTGTTGAGGGTTAAATCCACCTGCTTAGTGAATCGCATCTGGCCAAGCGTTTCTCCGCTATTATTTTTCCTTTTATCACCACCACGGCAACATCACTGTCACTTTCTAACCATCTTGTAATGCTGCTTCCCCGTTTCTATCTCCTCATAATAGTACACAAGCACAAGTGCACACCAAATACAATCTTCCTGAATGCAATTCCATTTCTAAACCCTGTCGTCACACACACATAAATATACACACATGTATGCACGCTCATACCGACTTGTAAGTGTTGTAAATATGTCCTTCTGGTTGCCAGGGAAACAGCATAGGGCATTAGTATGGGGTCATAGATCTCCACTTCCTGGTGAACTGGGTCATCAGAGGGTTTCACTGGTATGAAAAGGGAGGGAGAGTTAACAATAATGTGTGTGTGTGTGTGTGTGTGTGTGTGTGTGTGTGTGTGTGTGTGTGTGTGTGTGTTGGCTGTTCCCTGACATCATGTTTTGTTGGAAAGCATTAAGTACAACAATCAGCCGGCACAAAGAGGAGTCAGAGATCAAAGGTCATGTTGCGATGGAAACAGTTTCCCCCTGACAGAGCCCGGGTGACATTTGTGCCGGTCCGTTTTATGATGACAACAGTCGACAGGTGTAACACATGATGTCACACTCCTAGGCTCATGTCACGTTGGTAGTTTTGTATGTTTAGGTTATGTCACTTTCTATGTCTAGGTTTGGGTGTTTTGCTGTTTTCCCTGTCATGTTTTCCTCCTGTTTATTGTCTGGTCCTTTTCCCTGTGTTTTTTCTCCTGTTGTTAGTTTCCCTGGTGTGTCTAATTGTCTGATTATGTTCACCTGTGGCTCCTGTGTTTCCTCCTCCCTCCTCACCTGTGTCTTGTTGTGTGATTAGTCTTTTGTGTATTTAAGTTCTGGGTTTTCTGTCTGTCTTTGTCGGTTCTTCTTTTGCCTTGACTAGTTCTGCGGTGAGTGTTCTGTTTTGTCTTTGCTAATATCATAGCCTTGAAATAAAGGAGTTTTTTCAGTTTATATCTGCATTTGGGTCCTGCTTCCTTCACAATCCGTAACAGAACGAACCGACCAAGAATATGGAACCAGCGCATATGGAAGATCTGTCCGATCTAGACTTTTCCCTTCAATGCTCTCATGCCGAGTGGAAAGGAACTTCTTCTAGGAAGGACAAAGAGGCAGAGAGAGAGCACGAATGGAGGTGGCCGAAATGCCTTGGTTNCAGTGAGCTTTTGTTCTATAAAACGTTTTAAAAATCTACTTTATAGCTTGTAGTAACTCACGGGAGGCATCTTTTATTTTATTTGTATTCATAATAATTTGTATTTTTTGTCAGAATGTAAAAGTTACATTAGTTATGAATTTTTGTTCTCAAAAAATAGTGCATTGTGTGTAATACAACTGTGATTGTTATTAAATTAGCTAGTTTTTAACCTGTTAAGGCGGGGACCCTGTTTTTTTTTTTCAGGACACTGTGTCTCAGGGGATCTTAATATTTAAGAACCTATTTATGTGTTATACCAGATTAACGGAAATAATCTCAGCTAATTGACGATATAAACAATTTTTTACCAAAACAAAATACAAGTCTCATAAGAAGCATCTAAATGACCCCTTAGCGAAAAATGCTAACGGACATTGGCACAGAACTCAAGATAAAAGTACCCTTATGACTTTTGGGGGTGTCAAATTTGTCAAATAGATTGTTCCCTTTAGTTAACGTTATTTAAAGGATAATTATATTCCATTGCATTGGGAGGTCACCAGGGCTGAGGGCAACTTGGGCAGGGCTACACAATGGGCACACTTAGAGAAACGGTCAACAACAGTTAGAATGGTTGTCTTACCTTGTGAGGGAGGTAGGCCGGTGACATAGTCCAGTGCTATATGAGACCAAGGTCGACTTGGGATAGGAAGGGGCTGGAGCAATCATCTCTGATGAGAGGCCTTGCTCCTAGCACATGTTGTACAGGCTGGAAACAAACTCCTTAGTGTCTTTGTCAACTGTTGGCCACCAGAAATGTCTCCGGAGAAGGGAGAGCGTGTGGTTGGCACCTGGATGATTTGCGAAACGGGAGCTGTGGACCCACTGCAGGACTTGGGAGCGGAAAGAGTTGGGGACAAACTGACGGTTAGGCGGACCGCAACCAGGGTCAGGTTGCTCCAATATCGCCTCCTGGATGGAGTTACTGATTTCCCAGGTGAGGGTACCCACAACACAACTCTGGGGGAGAATAGAGTCAAAAGAGGTGACTGGTCCCTCAGACGAGAACGAACTGGACAGGGCATCGGGCTTGGTATTTTTGGAACCAGGGCGAAATGTAAGAGAGAAGTTGAACCGACCAAAGAAGAGGGCCCACCTGGCCTGTCAGGAGTTTAGCCGTTTAGCTGACTGGATGTACTCCAGGTTTTTGTGGTCAGTCCAAACAAGGAATGGCTGCTCGCTGCCCTCGAGCCAGTGTCGCCACTCCTCCAACGCCATCTTCACCGCCAGCAGCTCTCTGTTGCCCACATCATAATTTCTCTCAGCTGGGGAAAGACGGCGAGAGAAGAAAGCACATGGGTGAAGCTTATTATTTGGTCCAGCAGTCTGAGAAAGAACAGCGCCGACCCCGATGTCTGATGCATCAACCTCAACCACGAACTGCTTGCCTGAGTCCGGCTGGATGAGAATGGGGGCAGAAGTGAACAGGGACTTGAGTCTAAGAAAAGCATTGTTAGCATCTGAGGTCCAGGAGAACTTGACTTTGATTGGTGTGAGACTGGAGAGTGGAGCTGCAACCTTGCTATAGTTCTTGATGAACCGCCGATAGAAGTTGGCGAAACCCAGGAACCTCTGCAACTCCTTCCGAGTTGTGGGGACTGGCCACTCAGTGACAGCTTGAATCTTTCCAGGATCTGCCTCCAACTTGCCTTGCCTGATGATGTATCCAAGGAAGCTGACCCACTCCTGGTGAAACTCACATTTCTCAGCTTTGACGTACAGTTTGTTTTCAAGCAGCCTCTGTAGAACCTGACTGACGTGGTTCTGGTGTTCCACCAGGCTCTTGGGAAAGATCAAAATGTCGTCAATGTACACAAAAACAAACCGGTTGAGAGAATCTCACAAAACATCATTCACTAGGGCCTGGAAAACAGCTGGGGCATTAGAGAGTCCAAAAGGCATGACTAGATACTCAAAGTGACCTAGGGGGGTGTTAAAGGCTCCACTCATCTCCTTGGCGGATATGAACCAGGTGGTATGCATTTCTGAGGTCAAGTTTTGAGAAGATAGTGGCACCTTGGAGAGGCTCAAAAGCAGAGTTTTGTCACAACCCCAGGTTTATGTCACGGGTTTTAGTGTTGTCTGTCTAGGTTTGGGAGTTTGCTGTCATGTTTTCCTCCCTGTATATTGTCTGGTCTCTTTTCCCTGTGTTTTCATGTCTGTCGTTGGTTCCCTGGTGTGTCTAATTCCCTGATTATTCCCACCTGTGTCTTGTTACCCTGTGTTTAAATTCCCCTGTCTCCCAGTGTTCAGTGTCAGTTCGCCTTGTCTGTTGTCACATAAGGTCTATGCTCTTGGAACTCTTTGGTTTTTGATTCCTCACTGCGTGAGCGTTTTCATTTTTTGATGTTTTGGAAAATAAAGTATCCAACAAATACTTTACCTCTGTCTCTTCCGGGTCTTGCATTTGGGTCATACATACTACGTGCCTGAGACCGTAACAGAACGAACTAACCAAAAATGGACCCAGCAGACCTTTTGATGCTACAGGCGGAACGTCTTGGATACTCTCTGGAGTATATTTTTTATACGTGGAAAGGCGCCTCCTCTAGACTACTCTTCTGCCGGGGGTCCTGCCAGCCCTATGTCCTGTGCCGTTGGAGGCCCCGCCGACTACTCTTCTGCCGGGGGTCCTGCCAGCCCTATGTCCTGTGCCACTGGAGGCCCTGCCGACTACTCTTCTACCGGGGGTCCTGCCGGCCCTGTGTCCTGTCCCGTTGGGGGTCCCGCCGACTACTCTTCTACCGGGGGCCCTGCCAACCCCATGTCCTGTTTCGTTGGAGGCCTCGACATCACCTGTCTTGCCGGGGGTCCTGCCAACTCCTTGTCCTCTTCCGTGGGGGATCTTGCCGACACCCGTTCCACCGGCTCCGGTTCCTGTCCGGTCAAAACCGGCTCCTGCCCGGTCCCCTGAGAGCTGTGGTCTTCGCCCCTCCTCGAACTCTGCCTTGCCCCCGGGCCGTCCGCCCGAGACCCCCTTTTTGAACTCTGCCTTACCCCCGGGCCGTCCGCCCGAGTTCCCCTTTTTGAGCTCTGCCTTGCCCCCGGGCCGTCCGCCCGAGTTCCCCTTTTTGAACTCTGCCTTGCCCCCGTGCCGTCCGCTCGAGTTCCCCTTTTTGAACTCTGCCTTGCCCCCGGGCTGTCCGCCCGAGTTCCCCTTTTTGAACTCTGCCTTGCCCCCGGGCATTCCGCCCAAGTTCCCCTTTTTGGTCTCTGCCTTGCCCCCGGGCCGTCCGCCCGAGAACCCATCCATGGTCTCTGCCTTGCCCCCGGGCCGTCCGCCCGAGACCTGTCCTCCGGACCCCCTCCACCCACCCTGCTGGACTTTGTTTTTTGGGACGTCTGGGATCCGTCCCTTGAGGGGGGGGGTTCTGTCACACTCCTAGGCTCATGTCACGTTGGTAGTTTTTTATGTTTAAGTTATATCACGTTCTATGTCTAGGTTTGGGTGTTTTGCTGTTTTGATGTCATGCCCCTGTGTCTGGTCCATTAGTATTGGTGTGTGTCTGATTATGTTCACTGGTGTGTGTGTCGGTTCGTCTTATGCGGTGAGTGCTCTGTTTTGTCTTTGCTAATATCATAGCCTTGAAATAAAGGAGTTTTTTCAGTTTACATCTGCATGTGGGTCCTGCTTCCTTCACAATCCGTAACACATGATCGTGGACAGTGTAGTCATAACAATGGTGGCTGACTTCCAGCGTCCACCTGCCAGCCTCCTCTTCCACTGAAAAAGCTATATGCCCAGATGCATTCAGAAGAAAACACATTTTCACAAATACAGGTATGGGGTTAATTTCTTTGCCAAAAACGCAGCATCACTCGACTGAACAGACAAAGCGGCATGCATTTTAGCAGATTCAACCAGGTCTGGAGAAAATGATGAGGAAAAAAAAGCTCTGTCTGGTTGAAGGCTTTGTGCATGCAAGCGATGCATTTCCTCCAAATAGACATGGACAAACCACCTCTTACTCATTTCCAAAAAACGAGGTCCTTTGAAAAATGGTCGCCTTTAATGTTACGGGTCATTCAGTATGATAAAGGACTCAATAGAACCTGCAAATATATTGTCTGTTTATTCTAACAATGCATCTAATTTGCATTTATTAAAATGTCTTGTTTTGACTTTTCTTTTTGTCCATTTCTTGCCTTTGCTTGCTGTTGTGTAACAAAATGTTCTTGCAGTCATATTCTTTTGGTTAAATTGGACTGGATTATGAATAAAAAGCTATGCGAAATTTCTATTTTCTTTGGGTCATGAGCTATCCTTTGATCAAACAGCAATCCTGAAATACTAAATGGGATTCCTGAGAAAATAAGAGTGGACTGAGAGACATGTGGAGATATAAAGAGAGATGCAGAGCAAAGTAGTAAAAAAGACTACCTCGGGCCTTGAAAATTACAGAGCACAATCATGAAAATGCACGGGAGAGGTGATGAACGCCCCGGGAGCACTTCGCACCAGCCAGTAAATAAGACATATAACAAGCTCATCACATCTGCTGTGCCCTGGGCAGAACACTGCCTCTGGCTGCCTGGCTTTCACACCTCTGTAACTCTGCTTTATTTTCACCCGGGGCTATACAAACAATGGGCTGGGTTCATGATCCCTGTTTTATGAAAAAAATGATAATCAATTCCTCCTGTTCAAGCCGTGATGCTATCAATACTGTGACTGCCTTCATGCTTATGTGAACGGATTTACACATAAGCTCTAAGATTATTACATGATCACCTTTGGGACAAACGCTAGTGTGAAGACTAATGAGAAGGTGATTAAAAACAAATAGCATTGACTCAACTATCAGCAAGAAAAAAGGAAGGTAAAACAGATAACAAGCTGTTCAATATATTGGATGTAATTTATTTATTTTACATCATGAGGTATGGCCAGTGAGCAGGTATACAAACATGTGATATAACAAATATTAAAGAATTTGTGTAGATTATTTGGGAATATTCTGAACAGCGATGTCTTTACAATAGTGATGTTTGTTTCAAGATCCTAAATCAAACAATCTTATGCTCTATAAATGCATAATTTTCTGGTAAGAAACAATTAAATTGATTTAATTTGCAGAAAAAAAGGAAAATAGGAACATTTTGCAGTAGGCTATGACTAAATTAGGGACCTAAAAGGTTGTTACCACAGACATGTCTGGCATAATAACTTAAGCAAGGATTTCATTAAGATCACTTCCGTCTAGCCCATAGACTGTAGGTTTAGCAAATTCAGCCATTGTATTAAATGTAGCACAATATGGCTTTTTAATCCTATTGTTGCACAGGTAGGCAACATGTGAGTATTACTGACACACTAAATCAAGGAATCTACTTTGAAAACAAAGAGTAAAGCACTCAAACACCTGCTCACATTTACAAAATGCTACTTCATGTAGTATCAGACTTTACCATTAATGTTTTTTGCATTTCGGGTATTTTTGTGTGAATACATACTTCCTGGTTGAGGGACGCTGGCCAAATGAGAGCGAATGGAAGTCGTCAAACTGTTGGTAAGCAGGTGACCAAAAGCTGCTCGCTAATTGGCGGCTTCAGATTTTCCCACGGGGCGCAGCTCTCTGCGCCCCCCAGACCCTCCCACAGGCAGCAAATCTGTATTGTTCTCATGATCTTTGACCTGATGTGATTGGGCCATGACGCTGTCTTTTATGTTCACACTCACCATTAGGTTTCTGGATGATATTATCATGGCAAATTCAAGTGCGGCCGCAGAAAATTCTGTTTTTTCTTTACAAAAACACCCTTTCACAAGGCGTCCACTGGAAGAAAAAAAGAGAATAAAGGAGCTTGGACCGGACCGACCCGATTAAAAAATGTATCAGCAGGCAAGTGATCGAGGACGAGCTTATAACCGGGGCTAGTGTCCATGAATCACAATCAATTTCCTTCGACATTACAGTGGTGTTGTAGATCGCTTTTTTTTTGCGCCCCATCCAACATTTTTACCACCAGCCGTCACTGGTGTGACGGTAAAACAGTTTACAAAATAAAACGTAACTTATTCAAATCTTATTAAAAAAACACAACCTACTTGGATATAAGCTAACTTTCCGTGGGGTTATCTCCGAATATCGCGAGAGGACGAGTATCTAAAACAGAATTAGCACACTTCAGAAATGTGTTGGTCAAAACAACGTTTCAGTGAAGTAGGCTATAAGAATATGTTTGTTTTACAAAATAAGTCAAATAGCCTGTAGCAACTTTAAAATGAATTTGTTGCGGGTCGTCCTTTGTTTTAGATGTGAAGATGGGTTGCTTTATTTTTCTAAATAATCACTGAGTCCCGTAGAATCCAAAATAAAAAAAGGAAGAACAAACAGAAAACAGCGACACAGAAAACATGGAAGCTGTAATGTTATAGATATATACTTTATTAATTCTCTCTGATAAAATAAAAATTACAAAATAATTTCAACCTTAAAGGGCACTTTCCTTGTTCATAATTATTTAACGTATTGTTGTACATATCAGAATTGTCATTACGAATGAGAAGAATACTATAGTTTAGTAATATTATATATCAGCTATAACTGCGTGTAATCATAATGGTAGAAAAGGACTAAGCAATACAAAGCTAGATTTCGTTAACAGCATACTATACAATATTCCAAGCGTATGTAATTCAGTATTCCGGCCACAGCATGTCGCCATAAGACAGTTTGATATTGTTTCCAATGAAGAGTAGGCTTGTCTCTTTTCCCTTCACACCATAATAATTCTTGTCATATAAACCTAAGTCTTTCTTTTTATGTTTTTTAAATTTCATACAGCTGTTCCTTCATGGCCATTTATCCTTTGTAAGGTTTATTTGTGTTCCCTTGTGTTCATCCATAGTCCACCTTGATCTGTTTTAAAGCAGTGAAGAGCAGTCCATGTACAGCACTTTAACAAGTCCATGCCCAGATTTTCACAGTTATTCCCTCAGAAATATTGTCTAGATATCTGCAACGCCTCCTGCTATCTTTTGTCCCCAGTGACAGCAGCGTTCCCTGCCTCTTATTGAAGTCCATTTAAGAGAGAGCACTTTGGTTGTTGAGGTGTGTGTATATCTGTGTGTGCGTGCGTGTTGGTGTCTGTTCCTGTGTCTGCACGGCAGTTTAAGTGATCGAGCAAACGAGAGTATTTTGAGTGTATTTCTTTACATAGAATACACTCATGATAACAGTGTGTCGTTTTGGGACTGCGAGCCTAAAGAAAGAATGGTAGTAAGACATTTCTTCTTCTTCCCTTCATGAAGGGTGTTACACACAACCGTACACTGTGAAAAATATTTATCACATCAACTTCTAATCACACAGCTTAACAATTGTTGGATTTTTAATTAAATCTCTAATGTAAAAATCAAAAGATTAGTCATTCTAAGCATAAATATATCTAAAGAATGAAAGAAAAACAATAAATACAGCATCTCAGTCAATCTGACCCCACTGACATCAGACAAAAAACAGCATTATGTTTGTGCAAAGCTCGGTTTTGTATAGTTATTTTTTCTTCAAAACTAATGAATCAGATTGAAAAGACAGTTTAATAAATGTTTTTGTTGCAATCTACTTTTTCCTCCAAAAAACATCCCTATATTAATGCACTTAATTCAACTATAAATTATCAATTTTCTGGAGCTCATAAGAAATGTTCACAGATATAAAACGAAACAAACCCTTAAAAGTGTTAGTTAAGAACAACAAACCTACAAGCACATGTAAAATCAGTTCAGCTTAATGTGTAATTCAATAAATGCAGTAATAAAGTCCTGCTGTAGTCGTGTTCGGTTATTTTATGATCTGTGAATGTCTTCTTGTCACAAGCAGACGTTATGGTGACTCATAACCCTTAGTGTCATACCTACTTATTTCAACCTCATCTGTGATTTGTGTGGTTCAGTGAATGTTTATGATTCTCCCATCTGAGTAGTTAAAATGTCACAACTATGCAATGTAAGTCTAAACTACTGCATTAGCTCACACACCCACTCAAGACAAGTCATTTGGATGAACATTTTTTACAGTGTGTCTACATTGCTTGGCAGTGCTCTGTGGAGATTGACAGTGCGTTGAGTGTTTGGCAGTATAGGCTTTAATATCATCCTGTTGGCAACAGCACAACATTTCTTTGTGCAATAGTATAAAGGGCCAGCTTTGTTAAAGATTGTTTTTATGTTTGTGCTGTGTTCACATGTTTCCTTTGGATAATGCGCAGATATAAGTTGTGCACAAGTGTGTGTCTGTGTGTGTGTGTGTGTGTGTGTGTGTGTGTGTGTGTGTGTGTGTGTGTGTGTGTGTGTGCGGTACATGCCACTATTTTATTTTTAATATCACGGTCGTATTGATCGAACTTTCTGTTAAAGGGATGCTCGTTAACACACAATTAGCATTCAGATAGAAAATACATCATAAGGATAAAAAGTCATGGTCATTAATTCCTGATGAAGGGAGAGATATTGGGAGGGGGGGAGGAAAGAGAGAGAGAGAAAAAGACCGAGATAGAGAGAGAATAAAGGCCCTTTTCAGTAATTGGAGTGGATTCATATAATTCTTCTTATTTCTCCTCCCCTCTCCTTCCCCTTCCACATCCTCTCTTCCTCCATTTCTCACCCTCTTGACATCTTTCCTCCCCCTCACACCTTTTAGCGTCTCCATTTTATCTCCATTTTTCTTCTCCTTCCTCCTTCAAGGAAAGTGCCCCAAAGTCCCTAAGATGTCTCATCATTCATCCTGACTCTCCATCTTAATCCCATTATTTCTTCTCATAGTTCTGTCTTCTTCCCTCCCTCATGGAGCGTTGGTTTCAGAGGATCACCTCCAATTTCTCTCCTCCTCCCTCCATGTTCCTCTCCTTTTAATCTGAAGTAAGCGGACTAGCACAGCCTCCCTCCTACTCTCTCCCAGTTTTCTCTCCAGGTAAGTCCTCTCCTGCTCCTCAGAGCTGTCTCAGCAGCTAGAAGTGCAGGTGCTGGTGTTGGGACTCGCCTCCAGGCTCCCCTCGGGGCTGCGAGGTGGGGGCGTCAGAGGGGACTCCAAGGCCAAAGTGGGGACTTGGTATGGGGGCGGTGCTGGAGGCGAAACCCGTACTGGTGAAGGTGGAGCAGCAGTTACAGACACAGCTGGGGACAGCGGGACAACAGCACCTGCTCCACCACCTCCGCCTCTCCAGTCCCTCGAATCCCTCTCTCGAAGCAAATGCACCAGGGCGGCATGCTGAGCGCTGAGGGTGGCCGAGAGGTGGGCCGGCAGGGTGTTGAAGCCGGCGGTGAGCTGCTCCACCCGCGACTCCAGGGACAGCATCTGGCGCTCCAAGTCCTCACTGCGGTCGTTAAGCTCCGACATGAGCTCATACATGACGCTCTGCATCTGTGAGAGGAGAGCAGAGGCGACTCAGTGAGCACAGAGTACTTTGAAGACAGATTTCTAATATGCAAACAGGGGTATTACGAGGGCTGTTTTATTAAAGCTTGTTTAAAGAAAACAATTTGGACCGAATGAGAAGAGACAGCAAAAGGGGTTTAGAAAAGAGGACAAGCCTGAGCCTCGGGAGGATTGAGTAAAACATTTCCAAGAGGGAGTAGAAGCTGGGCTGAAGGAGAGGCTCGAGGAAAGTCTCCATGTGGGCGTACTTTTTACTTGCACTATATTTTTCTGTTTTTCTGTATTATTGTGTTGCACTGTTGGAGAAGCCTGTGACCTAAGATTTCCATCGACATAGCTACTCTGTAGCTATGTTCGTATGACAAATAAAGAACCTTGAACCTTCTAACATTGTGAAGTAAGAAAGGAAACAGGGAATGAAAGCATGGCGACAGAGTGTCCCTGCCTTGCACATCATGGCCTCCGTAACCATGGTAAATGCACAATTGGCCAAAGATATTTTGTGCTAAAGGCATTATTACTTAGGAACACACACACACACACACACACACACACACACACACACACACACACACACACACACACACACACACACACACACACACACACACACACACACACACACACACACACACACACACCCCTCCCTTTTCTCATTTCCTACTCGCTCTCTCACTCAGTCATCCCTGTTTTAACACTTGTTCCGGTTGCTAAGAGACGCAAAGCCATGGAAATGAGCAGGTCATCACCGAAACGGAGGAATGTATCCAAATATTGTTTATTTGGGGGGAGGCAGGTGTATGTTTGGTATAGGTTACTAGCCCTCGTTCAATTGTTATGTGTCTGTGAAGTGGATGTCCACAGACATGTGTGTGTGTGTGTGTGTGTGTGTGCGACTCACCTTTGAGAGGTCCACTAGTGTGTTGGCCTGATCACTGAGTTTCCTCTGCTCCATTTTCACACTGCGTAATCTGCAAACAGATACACACATATTAAATACACACACACAAGGTTGAAACCCAGTAGGTACACAGTGGTCGGTCCAGAGAGCTAATCCCTCCGGGTCCAGACAACAAGCGGTCACCTTGCCTAATTCATTCTCATTTCTACCTGCAGTGTGTCGCTGAATTCAAATGTACAAACACAGTGTGCTCTGAAACACTGTCATTTTGTAATGCAGGGGAAAGTATGCATACATGTTATGTTAGAATAAGACAAAGACATTAAAGAGACAGTACAAATAAAAAAAAACATATTCTTTCTCTTACCTGCTATTTTCAATTTGAGTAGTGTTGCTCAGAGCCCCCAAAATAAATAAGGAACAACATTTTTTTACAAAACTAAATTGATAAATAGCATTACAGGTAAGAGGGACATTTTTTTGTGGTGAACGGTCCCTTTAAGCTCTAGAGGAAGCAAACAGAAAAAAACACTTGGCCAACTCTCAAAACACAATAAAATAATAAGCGAACTGAGGGTCTAATCTGTGTTTTCATAAAATATCCCCTCCGGCTTCCTCAATTATAATGAAGTGCAGAGGGATTTTATGAGGCTGCACCTCAACATGAACTTCTTTCCTTAAATCACTTTGTTACTGTGTTCACAGAATCAGATTCATATTTAGAGTTAGCAGGATTGGACTTTTTTGTCACAATTAAAAGAGTCTTTTGACTCTAGCTTTTGAAGGAACTTGTTATATGTTCTCAGGTCTAGGCTGAACTGTTCAAAAACAGATCAAAAGAGCAAAGGGATGCCTACTTGTGATGCTAGACAGAGGATAAAGAAAAAGCTTTGAGGAAAGCAACCTTTAATAAGACAACTACTGTAATGGCATCAAGGGTTTCCTCTTGCCACTATAGAGCGGGGTTGACGACACGCAATCAAAAACAATAAGCAGCCGAAGGTTTTCAGTCTAAAAGATGTAATTTATTAACAAAAAAGTATTGACTTAAATAGTCTCAAAATAACAAATCTTTAAACAATATTTCGGCGGTATGCTTTCCTATATAAACTAACTGCGTGAGCGTTTTAATTTTTTTGCAGTCAATCTTCAACACTAATTTCTGTCTGCAATTTGCGGTCGAAAAACTGTTCCGCTCCCCGTCTCATCAGGTCTCCGAGCACGCCGGCTGTCCTCAATTACCTCACTTAAATACACACCGGAAGGTACACGGAAACAGATCATATTTACGATATAAAATTAAACAATCACTTCATCAAAACATATTCACCATGGCAATATAAATCATTTTCCATCATTAAATCATTTATCAAATTATGACTCGAAATAATAACCCTGACTTCATTGTGGCTCTAACAACTACCCTTGTGGCCTTTCAGAAAAACATGTACACTAAGGAAGAATTACAACGCACAATTAAGTTCTGCTGCATGAATTTGTTTCTATAACAACATCTCTAAGTAGCGATATGACGATAAGAGGGTTTCGAATCGTACACAATGCATCGATTATCCACAACTATACCTGCATAGAATGAACCTGACCTTTAGTAGATGATGATTCATTGTGTGTGTGTGTGTGTGTGTGTGTGTGTGTGTGTGTGTGTGTGTGTGTGTGTGTGTGTGTGTTTGTGTGTGTGTGTGTGTGTTTGTGTGTGTGTGAAGGGATTCATTCATTCAACTTGTAGGTGGATAAAAAGTACAGATGATTTCAAAGGAGTCATCAGCTCAGCAGCACAGATGTGTGTGTGTGTGTGTGTGTGTGTGTGTGTGTGTGTGTGTGTGTGTGTGTGTGTGTGTGTGTGTGTGTGTGTGTGTGTGTGTGTGTGTGTGTGTGTGTGTGTGGTGGATGTGTGGTGGATGTAAGGTGTGCTCTTACTGATGTATGGCCTGGAGGAACTTCCGCTGATGTTTGCGGACTCTGGAGTGGTCGATCTTCTTCATCAGCTTGGTAGATTTGTAGATGAGCCAAGTTTCCCTCAGCACGTTGGCCGCTGCATTCTTTATCTGCTCGCAGACAATAAACATACAGACACACACATTGTTAGCAACAGGTTGCCCTTGGCAACAGAAGCAGGCAACAGGTTTGCCCAGTGGCTAAGCAAACCTGGGAACCAAAGCTTTCTCCTTCAAACAGGTTTGTAGCTATTGTACAGGAGAACAGGGCCCACTGTATTCTCCATTGTCTGCCTGTGAAATATTAAATAATATTATTACATATTAAAAAATGTTTTCTTCTTGGAGTCTGCCCTCCTTCTCTCCGTGTCTCTGTTTACACACTGGCTTCCTTGCCAATGCTTTTCATGCACGCATAAACAGCTCTCTCCTTTGGGAGTTTAGGCAATGAGAACCAACAGGAGTCTCCCCCTCACACACTTCTCTCCCCTCTCGGTCTGTCTATACGCCACATAATATGTTAGACTAACTCAAATGGGCTGCATCATCTCAGCTGGTTAGAAGTAATGCACTACAGTGTCGATGCACATTAAAACCAGTGATTTTCCATTTAATTATGACAGCAACTGAAAGAAACAATGGCATAATGAGTTGCTGCTCTTAAACGAGCTGTCAAAGGCAATCCCCATCCCTGCAGTAGAGACATAATAGAGAAATAGCCTACGTAATGATGCTCACTCATGGTCAAGCCTAACAGCCATCAGAAATAATAACAAGATTATTATAAGGTTATACGGACCATCTTAATGTAAGATTGATGTGATTTAATAAAAGACTTGTTCAAAATGTCAGAGTTTAGGCTTCAGGTCAATTTGGACTAGAATAAGGATTCAGTAACATACATTTTTATCCATATCTGTTGTAATGTTCACATTCTGAATATCTCTGTACATTGCTATGTTATTAAAACACAGGGGTTCTGACACACATACATTTTTTTTACGCGGGTGGATACCATTGAGAAGAGAGAGGGAATCTGTAAGGACATAACATGAATGAGAGACTTCAAAGGGATGCCAAGCACTGAACAAAGAACAATTATACCCCCGTCCGAGGAGCACAAAAGACCCCGGCAGCTTGGCTAATCAGCCCCTATCCACCGCAGTCAAGGACTGCTCGCACACATGCACGCCCACACATAAACACATCTAGACAAACACACTATTGGCCACAGATGAAGAGAGTAGGAGGCCCTGTCTTGCAGATGTGTTTTCAATGACGGAGGAAGTCAAACCGAAACCGGCTAATCCAACATACTCTGGGAGATTGGGTCACCTATCACTTTCGATGACAGTCAAAACACTCACTATCCTCAACTTATAACGGCTTGTTTACATATAAGATTGGCAATTTTCATGTTAATAAACCCCACTAATTTAAAGATAATGTATGTTCAGTTCACAGGCCATGACCAATGTGATTTGAATGTAAATCTAGGTCTGTTGTATGATTTAAAGCCGGCTATCCCATGTTCCTCCCTCTGAGCCACGTCTCACAGTGTATCAATAGGATTACAGCGCTCCCATCCATGTAGCAACGACAGACCCTGACAGAGCTGCAAAGATCCAGAAGAGGCATCATCTTGGTAATGGGCCCAAGGCTATATACATCAACATCATCTTCTAATTTCTTTATGGTAGCATTGTATTTTTTTAAGATAGTGTTTTAACATAAAATGCAAAATCACAACTGGATATTTGCTGAATAAGATTGTCTTATCTTTAATTATCTTGTGCGTGGTTGGTTACTGAAGAGCACATTTAACACTCCTCATATCTACAGGTCAATAGGAAAATTGATATGTCAAATCCTATTTATCAGCTCATTAATCATTGCAGAGTGAGTGAAATATGATGAATAATGACATTGTGTATCGCTCCGGCCGGCCCGCTGTGGAAGTGTTCACACACACTTCAAACACCTGTCCAGCATGCTGTTGCACTGCTTCAGGCCATTTAATTAGATGATGCTAAAGCCTCACCCTTCATTTAAAACCTGCAGACTGCTCTGCATGCAAATGACAGGCACTGATAATATTGCCCAGATTTGATTATATGGTTAATTCTCCCCACTGCCCTCTTTACTTCTCTTTCTCCCTCCTCCTGGGAGTAATAGTAGAAACTGAGGCCACTCCATTTACAGAAACATGTAAGCCGCTAAGAATACTCCACAAGAAACCAAACGACGGCAGCAGCAGCTATATGCGGAGCATATGGTTTGTTCTTGGGCCTGCATGTTGGCGCCATATGGCTGCTTTGGGTCAAAGATCTGTTGTGGTTGCCCCCCTACGTGGCACACCTTATGGCAGGTACAAGAAAAATATGTTGAAAAATATGTTGAAACAAGGGGTTCCCACATCTCAGCATGTTGGATGGTCGATGACATATTGTGGAGCATAAATCAATCAGTACAAATAGAAATATTTTAGGATATGTCATCACAGACACAAATACTGAAAATAAGAATAATCACATTTTTCTTTCTCTAATAAAAATGGGCCCAAAAATGAAGATACCACAAAGATATATGGAAATTAAAACTGGTCTCTTCCATTGTTACTTATACTGAAAAGGAAAGAACATCCTGGATTCTTTTCCATTCATTTGCTGTTGTGATGGAAGACAGGGGAGCTGGAACTTGATTGGCAGACACTGAAGATTTATTTGAAGTAACGGCATTTGCTGCAGACAGACACAAAGTGACACAGCTCCTGCCCAACCAATTCTGAAGATCTCTCATAAAATCCCAAGTATTTATCTAGCTCTCGACAAACATCAGGGGAAAAGCTGAGGCGCCTGACCCCTTCAACACTGGTGATCCTTGATGACCTGCGGTATGTATGTAATTCATAATTAGGTGCTGTGGTGCTAGAGATTCAATGGTGTTCTCTAGGAGAGCAGAAAACAAACAAACAAACTAATTACCTTGGAAACAACCTCCCACCTCATCTGCGACCCGTGGCCCTATCTGCTTTGACCTTCCTCTACCGAGCAAGATTCACGCTCAAACTTGCTCCACAAATACACACAAACACAACACAAACAAATCAGTGAAATTGAAATAACAATTAGCTTCCTCCACTGGTTATATACAGTATATGTGTATTTTTGTCTCCTGAATGAGGTCAGATCTAGACAGGGCTGCATTTAAAGCTAGAGGACGCTCATGTTCATCTGGTTTAAAGAACATCAGAGGGACGTGTAAATGCGTTTACTGAGTGTCACATTTATTTTAGTTGCCGTCACAATACATCCACACTAATAATGATTCATCTGGCTTTGCATATGTATGGCTGTGGGAAGAGGAGTTATTTTTACTAAGTGGAGTGAAAGATAGCTTAGTAGAAATCTTTGGGGGTTAGATTGCTCCCATTTGGCTAGTGGTGTAAACATTGGAAGACGCTGCAGCACCTCCTTCTTGGCCGGAGCCCAAAGTGCACTCTGAATATTCAGAAAGGGTGAAGCTCTGAATATGCCACAGGCACTTCTAAAAGTGCTCTGATTTAACCAATCGTCCAGAGTGAAGGCTGAAGACACTTTCCGAGCGCAAATTTACAGAAATGAGTACAATTTCTTTAACCGTCCGAGACTTCAAAAAAGAAGAAGCTTGAAACAGAAATAGTGACCTCAGAAACAGCCATATTTACATGGTCACGGCCCATTGCTTCAATGGATGGCATTCAAAAGTGTCTTGAAAAAAAGAAGGACACACCACTTAACTGACATAGCACCTACAGTAAGTGTGTCCTGTTTCTCCGTGTTGAGAGTGCTCGGTGAACGTTAGAGCGATGTTCTGACCAGATGGACTTTCAGCAGTGCTCTGAATTAACCAATACCGTGGAGCCACTGCACACCGCTGCAACCAGAGCGGAAGCCTGTGAAGGCGCTTTAACACTCTGCATCAAGACAACAAGTAAAGACATAAAACATGAGTGCGTACAACCTCACTCACATTGTCGACATGGCGGCAATGTTTACTGTTATGTAATACAAAAATTAATTAATCGTAATAATTGATCACTGCATTAAAATGAACCCTGTGCATTGAACTTTGATCAATGTTTTCAAAGCACATCATCTTCCTTGATAAGGCTGTAAGGTCTTCTGCACCACACAAGATTTCAGTCTTGTCAATTAAACACAGATATTACAATCAACAGGGGGCCACTGGTAATAAGCTACACTGATTGACATTTAATTGACATTCTTGGTAATCCTTCAAAGGGAAGGAAACACCATTTCACCCAAGTACAAAACAGTGGGTGTGCTTGTGTGTGTGTGTGTGTGTGTGTGTGTGTGTGTGTGTGTGTGTGTGTGTGTGTGTGTGTGTGTGTGTGTGTGTGTGTGTGTGTGTGTGTGTGTGTACATACGATGACAGCAGGATGTAAAGTCAATCCTTGCATTATTCATTATGAAGCCATGAGTGATTGTATTCTCTTGTTACGACGATATGGCAGAGAATGGCCCCAGCCATGTAAATCAATGAGCATACAACAGCTTCAATCATTGCTCTCTCAGTAATAGAGCGCAGAAGACGATTACCACCACATAAACCAAAGACCCTTTGAAGGAAATGTCATCAAGCAGCATGCTGCATTGTGTTGAATAGAACTGCTGTTTGGCGCCTCCCCAACATCATTACTGGCTTTGTTAAAATATAGTACTTTACTTGATTGAGGAGGACATACACTTTAAAATGTATGGTCTTCATCTACGGGGTGATCTCCATCAGTTTGATCTATATTTATGCAATACATATCAATGCAATCACATAAAGAGAGATACATGACATTATTTTCCATTTTAAATATGAAAAACTTCATGAGCAATCAACATTTGAGCGGGGCATGTGGAAAAGATTGCAGGGTAGCTAATTTGATAACATGAATAAATATTTGATATAGATATATTCACATATGTTCTTATGTATAAATGTTATTTAATGTATTGTTATGCATGGTCTTTGTTCAACAAAGATCTATAATAATAATAGAAATAAAAAAATAAAATCAGAGTCTGCTGATCTTGCCAATATTTACAGTCACACCAACCAGCTACAATAACACAACTCCAACCAACCAGTTGTACTGGTTACTGGCTAACTAAAACACCATGAGTGGTATAACGTTTCCATTTGTATCAATGGCACAAGAGCAGATTCAAACCAAACACGAGGGGCCAAATATTTCCAGTTGATGATTGTGGAAGAAATGTCGAGGAATCTCCAAAGTCATAGGTCTAATTGTCTGAACATCGAATATCATCACTCTCATGGCCAGTAATAATTGATGAGATATTTTGTCGGTTCACCACCAAAGTGGTTGATGGACTGACCCACAATTGCTAACATTGATTGAATTAAAAAAAGAACTCAATTTGTACTTACATAAACGATTTTATAACACTATCCACCTTAAAAGATCAATGCTGTTTAAAAGGAATTTAAAGTGGGGGTTAAAGTTGGGAACAGTTTCATCAGGAGGTCAGCTGCATTCCACACTGTAAGTAAATGCAAATACACACAGACACACACACACAACCACACAACCACAACCAGGTGTTAAACGTCTTGTGAAAGCACACTCTGGTTGACCTGCCCAGAGGGCTGCAGGCGTTCAGGGGAGAGGAGTCTCCACAGAGAACCCATTCAGCTTCTCTGTAAATATTTTGCCTGCACTTATTCAAAATATTGATAAATCGGCCCTGTTCAGTCAACTACATCCTAGATACGCTGCTGCCATAATGTACCCTACATATTTGATATGGGAGCTATTTTTAAAACTTGGGCTTCAACCGTATGAAAAATTGAAAAGGACCAGAGGAGGGAAGGCAGGAGGCACGGAGGGGGCAAGGACTATTGGAAGGAAAGGGCACGAGAAAAAGGGATGAGAGAAGATGACAGAGAAAGAAAAATAAGAGAGAAAGGGATTTACTGGAAGGATAGCCAAGTGGGAGAAAAAATATTGGAAATGGGAAGATGGAGAGAGTGAGGGAGCAGAGAGCGAGAAAGAGTTGACCTCTTATTGCCTTCACTCACTCAAATGATACGGCAATCTGTCACACCAATACAGAGTGATAGTGGTGTGTAGCAGTTTGGGAGGGTGAAGAGGGGCGAGGGAAGAACAAGCCTTTTCTCCGGGCTCTCAACCTCCTTATAGCCCAGAAGAAATCTGAAAATATAGTAGGCTGTGTGCCATACGACGATTTCACAAAATAACAAAAGTGCTGTTGGAGTGCCGATCATGGTGTGTGCAGAGAACATGTGCTTTCTTTGACAATCATAGCTCTCATTCACACCACACAAGCCTACCCTCTTGGTGAGTTGCGTGTCCATCATGAAGTTGTGTACGTGTTTCTCGGCCTTGGTGAGCTCCAGCTTCCTGGCTACCACGGCAACCACCAGAGCTGTACAGCCCGCACCCTGAGAGAGAGAGAGAGAGAGAGAGAGAGAGAGAGAGAGGAGAAAAGAGAGCACTCAGTCAGTCAGTAGAGGAGGAATTGGTAAATCAGTGGCTTTTGGCCGGGGAATTAGCCGAGTTGATTGAAGGGAACGAGGACAAATATGAGAATGGGAGCCGTGCGACAGAAGGAGAAGTGCATGTGAGCAAGGCAAGGATTAAGAGGGATGGCTCTGTTCAAGATCCACATTTCCTCATGTTGATCGGCGAGCCAAGTCTATTTTCATTTCCAATCCATCTGGTGTGAGATCCCTTCTATATCGCCTCTATATGGAGCTAAGAAATATCTTACTTTTAGATAAAAAAAACACATTAAGGATTGACACCACCTAATTTCATTTAATTGGATGCTGTCGATCTGACATGGTGTCGGTCTTCTGTCACTGGAGGCTCGAGGCCTGCAGGAAGTGTAAAAAAGTATGAAACACCAAATGGTTTGTCAGTATTCCAGCTCGATCCACATGGGACATATGGCAAATTCATCTGGGAGAGAGTGACAGCAGTCCCTCAACCAGAAAGACATGCTTGGGTGGAGAAGAGGAGCAGGAACATGGGGAGGAAGACAGACTTAATTAACTTTCAGATTAGACACTATTTTCAGTGGGGCTGTCGAGCGCTCACAGGTACCTCTGAAGGGGTGGATCAGAGAGGGAAAAAAGGAGGTGAAGATCAAAAAGAGCCACGAGTAAATATAAGTGGAGAAGGAAAGACAAACCAGGGGGTTGGAGAGAGGGTGCGGTTCAAGAGGCGAGGGTGTGTGCAGAGAATAAGAGGAGAGAAAGACGGAGAAGAAGGCAATGTTAATGGGGTCACATATCTCCTGATAAGTAATGAATTAAGATTAAGAGTGTTTAATGAAAATGTATGAGTGCTCTTCCTCCCTGCTTGAGAGTGTGTGCAGAGAAAGTAAAAGAGATAAGAAGGGAAACGTAGTGAGTTAGAGAGCGAGGGCGAGGGGGCATACAACATTTTGAAGCGTGTCGGAAATAGCCAAGACTTCACCGTGCACACTTTTGAATGATAAGACAGGTTCGCCATAAATAACTTTGGCTGGGTTCAGTAAAATGTAACACACAAACAGGCATTAGTGCCCACGTCTATACACTCATCCGCTCTATTTGTGTTTATTCAAAAGCTATGAATAAAATATGACAGCGCCGATGGAAAACCCTTAGAGCAAATTCATACATGCCGGTGCTTCAGGGAAAAGACCCCTGGATGGATTTCTACAGTACAGTATGTACAAGAGCTGGGCAGCCTGCACTTATCCAACTGTGCGTGCGAGTGTACGTTTGAAATTGTCCTCCTCGGTCAGAAACAACGGGGTGCTGATTAGTTTGTTGTGGCAGGCTGTGTGTGTGCGTGTGCTTGTAAGTTTGTTTGTGTATATGCCTGCATCCATTTGATTTCAGCAGGGTTCCCTGTGCAATCTCCAGGGTGACACGGCTGATGATGGCTGCTGTGATTTGTTTCATACGCCCGGGTGTTTCCTTCGCTTCCTCAACTACAGTGCAGCAATCTACGCTGTCAGAAAAGGAGGAATCACCCATCTGTGCTCCTGTGTAACATCTAAAAAAAAAACAGCATCCCTATAAACCTGATGCAGTTGAAAGAAGTTTCTCAAACAGGTCAGCAGGAACACAGAGAGGAAGGAGGAGAAAACAAACCAAAAGTCACAATACATTTTCCTTAATTAGAGTGCATAGCATAAACACTAAAGAGACAGGCAGAAGCAAACATGTGTTTGAAATGGCAACTACACTCTCTTCAACCTGATGGCCCTTCAATAACTACAGAGGGCTTATATCAAGAGGCTTTAGTCAATGGCAAACAGTGACACATTTTGTAACCAGTATATAAACGTTTCATAAATATATTGTAGTATGCAGATATTAGACCATTTTAAGAGTTCAAGGTACAATTTATTTTACATTTATAGCTAAGCTTTGTATGTGAAGACATATTTTATAAAATACAATGTTTTCTATATAAATGTCTGTTTAAACATCAAGCACTAATGAAGATTAGTGCTTGATGTTGGTGAGCAATATATGAATACATTAAACAGTTATATTTGCATATAACTACAATAAGTGTGTCATAACAACATAGGTGTGGGAAAAAACACACATGAACTGTAACATACAATATGAGTTGTAATTAAAACAACAAACACCCTTTGCCGTATAGAACATCAGCATGTCCACCCTACCACACACACACACACACACACACACACACACACACACACACACACACACACACACACACACACACACACACACACACACACACACACACACACACACACACACACACACACACACACACACACACACACACACCTGGCACCCCCACAGATAGCCTCTGGCGATGGTATATTCCTTCATGTGTTGTCATAGTAACTACGGCAAGAATTTCCTATAAAGAAACTCATTACAATAATAATTATTATTATAAAGAGACAAATCAAATCCTGTTCCCTGGCCTCAACCTTTTACCCACTTTAAAAAACGTCTCCTCACAAACCTCAGCCTCTACCTGCATCCTCACTACTCCTCTGGTGATCAACGAGAATAAGCCTCTCTGAAGAGTGCAACGAGAGTGTGTTTGTGTGACAGGAGAGTAGAGTGTGTGTGGGAGTTACACTAAAAGTGAATGTCAAGCTCTATGTCAGAGTTGTGTGGGGGATGCAGTCTGTAACAGTGGGCTCGGGACGTTCTACATCCACCCCCTGTTTTGTCTTTGTGAGTGTGTGTTCACATTAAAGAGTTGTACTCTAAAACTGGATGATTCACCCTTCAAATAAGGGGGTCTGTTTGTGTGAGTGTGAGTGTTTATTTGCACATTTAATGGGCTTCACATTATAGGAAGTAGGGGAGCTGGAGTTGGAGAAACACATTGAGTTTTTGTGGGGATGTTATAAAAAGATAGAGAGAAATATGGACACTAAAATAATGTGATCTATGTGTTCTAGCCAGCGCTGCATATTATTGTTACTTATCGTGAAATCATCTCCAAACGGCACTAATATTTACAATAAGTGAGGTTGCTTTTTTGCAGTGGAAAATATTGATTTACTTTTTAATTTGAGAGTTATGCCGAGGGCCTTTTTAATTGCTCTGTTGATTTTTCTTCAACCCTCATCCAGCAGTCTATGAACAGATTTGAAAGGTTCTTATACAACATCTTCAATATTAAGGCATGTTGGTTGCTGCTTGACTTCAGGTACGAATAACATCATACACTCAGCACAAGTGCATTAAGAATAGGCATGTGCTGATGTAGAAATGCTGTTTCACCAGCTTATATTGTTATTTCAATAACAAAAAAAACGAAATTCAGACTCTTCTGCGTGTTTCTTATCATCACTGTGATAGTGGTCACATTATCACATCTAATGTAACTTGACTAATGGCAGAACTGTGCTTATTAAAATGTTAAGTACGGTAGTGTTCTTCTTCTGTGTGAGCACATTGCCTCCACATGCTCATATCTGCTGCTGGCATTGTTAAAGCTTATATGCAATGATTTCCTCAGTTTAAAAAAAAAAGAAGGACAATAGTGACCTCCGTGGTATTATCTAGTAAATGAAAAAATACATTTCAAATGTATCATCCAGGTCTTTCTCACCTTCTTTTTTAGGTATGCGATTTCGTGGCACATAAGGATGCTCCAGTAAAGAAGTTACATTAGTTATACAATTACATAATTAATTTTAAAAAACGGCGTTATCTCTAACTCAGACACACACTCTGAAGTGAATTTCATCTTTTTAGCTGCGCAGTCTTCTACTACTCACGGTACTCTCCCCACTGGCAATATAAAACATGTGGCACACCGTGTCCTATGAGAGGAAGAATCCCAGGTAACATATTATCATCATCATTTTTTAGCTCTTTCTTTTTCCTTTCCTGACCTTATTAAGAATTAGCCAAAGCCGCCGTAATTACAAGCACATTAAATGAGACTTTACTTGACATTTAGCTGTGGAGCTATTAAAAAGAAATCTAGCTTTCTTTCATTGAAATGACAATCATTTCCAAAGCATCCAGAGCAGGTTGTTTTAACATGAGAGCACGTAGAAATATGAGGCTATGTTCAAATTATTAAATTAGTTGACCAATTTAAAAACTTGGTATTTGCTTACACGAAAGGTTGCAAGGAAGAATGAAGAAAAGGTCATTGAATTAAAACATATACAGGAAAGGAGACAAAGACAGAAAGAAAGCAGGAGAGACAAACAGTAAAGGGTAAGAGGGAAGAACACCTGTGAGGGATGCAAATAGAGGGAGTAGTCGGCGGCTTGAACACTGATACTAACAGATGGATGAGATCGAAATAAACACATGGCCTCAGGGAAGGAGAGACGGACAGAGAGGAAGAGGGAGAGAGAGGGATATACAGAGAGGGAGAGAGAGAGAGAGAGAGAGAGAGAGAGAGAGTGGGAGGACATGGCACACTGAAAGGTGGGACCTTCATTATGCAATGAGGACAGGCAATAGCATGAAGACACACACACACACACACACACACACACACACACACACACACACACACACACACACACACACACACACACACACGCACATAACAGGCTCTTGTTTGCGTGCCTACACACCCAAGCGCTCACACACGAGTACAGATGCAGGCTAATTCAAAGACGATTGCCCAAATTACACAAATGGCAGAATTTCTCTAGAAAATGACAGCATGCTCTCTAATCTGCTGACCTTTGAACGACGCAAGGACAGCGCCTCAGGGAGGGAGAGCAAGAGGGAGGAAGGGAGGGAGGGAGGAAATGTACTCACCATGATCCCTGTGAGGAGACAGACTCCTTTGCCACAGTAAGTGTGAGGAACCATATCTCCATAGCCGATGGACAAGAAGGTGATGGAGATAAGCCACATGGCTCCCAGGAAGTTACTGGTCACATCCTGAGCGTCATGGTACCTAAAAAGAATCACCGTCCGTGTTCAGAGAATAAAGTCAGTCAATAGTGAAATATAAATACATAAACAAACAACACGACTGGCCCACTGGTCCTGTCTGCTAACGTGGGCGTCAAACCTCAAACACGTGACCTAAAAACACATAAACAGCATCTCTTTCCGCCATCCTTCCTGCCCTGTGCACAACACTGTTGCCATAGCGACTAAACCTGGTGCGCATCGGAAACAAAGTTGTTTTCTCAAAACCCATTCAACAAAAACGACCTGTTAATTGTAGTCCTGATTGTTGACAAGATAAACATTTGCTCTAAGCTAGATTTTCTCTATTCTAACCTTGTGACACACTCCAAACTCTCAGATTTCACCCTGTTTGAAGTAGTTTAATTGAGTTCTGTATGTTTTATCTTTCGATAATTTTATTTGGATAAGAGAGGAAATGCCAATTAAACTTGAATGATAGCTTCCCAGCAGCTGGGCAATGATTCATTTAATCAAGCTTATTAACCAACTGACATTTTCCCATATTTCCTTGATTATCTCCAAAAGCGTTTGAACTCATTGAAAGTGATGGTCACTACTTGCTTTCCACTTGAAGTTATATCAATAACATCATTCACATAATCAGATTATCAATCTTTAAATATGAGCAGACAATTTAATTTACAATTCAAAAGTGGTTTGAAATAAGAGTGAGAGGACACTGTCAGATATTCTATTTGAACATGTTAGGTTATGTTAAAGGGGGCCTATTACGCGTACTTTCAGGTTCAAATGTCTATTTAGTGCCTCTACTTTGACATATTTAGATACTTTAATGTTCAGAAAGGTATTTATTTTCTCATACTGCCTGTGCTGCAGCATCTCTTTTCACCCTCTGTCTGAAACCAGAGCCCAGTCTGCTCTGATTGGGCAGCTGGCCGTCTCTGTTGTGATTGGTCAACCGCATAGAGATGTCTCGCTCCCTATCACATACAATGTGTTGGAGGACTAGCCAATAAAAGCAGAGTGTTACGTAGTGATGTCACTATGTGATGGAAGTAAACAATGGAGTCCAATGGAGGTGTTTCAGGTAGAGGGGTGGTTGTGTGGGAGAGAAACTTCCTCTGGATTTCAGCCTGTGCAGACCATTAATATGCACAAATTCGTTTATAACACACTACAGGAAAAGGAAACCCCCAAAAAGCATAATAGGGCCCCTTTATCAATTTATACTAAGTATTTAAGTAAAATATATTCGTCTACCTATGTACATAGAAACAACTTTCAGGATATCACGGGAAGAATGACTAAAATACAATGCAACTTATTACAGGGATTTCAATATTTCAGTTCAACCCTTTATTTTGCATTTATAAGCAGTAAATAATCAATTACTAAATATAAATGATGAATGAATGATTGATAATTAATACAACAGTCATTATGATATAAATATAGGTTTTGGTATGCATATGTATATTTATTCGTATTTAATGTGTTAACGAATAATTTGTAATCACTAAATACTTTCTCACTTTCCTTGACAACCTAGCAATCATCATCCAATTAGATGGCAAGGCCAGCAGCAGAGAGGGAAATGTAGTAAGTGCACATTAAGTTAATGCACCTTTTGGGAAATAAGCTTTTTGATTTTCTTGCCGAGAAATAGATCTGAGTAATGGTAATCCCCTTGACATCTAGCTCTTTTCCCCAAATTGTAAACTACTGTATTATAGAATATTTTTTCAAAATGCTATTTCCCATGTGGCATCACATTCATAAAAAGTTTTAAACCGGCCTGTGGATGATTGTACACATGAATAAACAGTAAGAACATGCTCACATTCGGCTCATATATGTTAATATAACATACAGCATGTTTTCCACTGTGTTACCAATCATTCATTCATACCTGTTACACTGCGTCATAGGGGAAGGTATGGTTGACAAATGATCCAATATAAATGTCCTTATATGGGCATTAGAGTTTGCTGTAACACAATTACGTATTTGGATAATGCTTAAAATAAAGTGTTGTCTTACAGCAGACAATTATGTTGTGGATTTATGAGAGGAAATGGACAAATGAAGTAACAACTCTATCGCCTGGATCAAATGAATTGTACAACTGGTGAGAAAGCCTCATAAACTGAAGTCTAAAGATGGATTATGTTGCACACATGTCCCAGATCACATTTCCTGCCAAATGAATTGTATTGCTCAGTTGAATCCATAGTCCAATCACAGTCTGTCACTCTAATGCATGATTTAAAACACAACACACCCAAACGGAGCAGCTTAGCGACTGACCTCTCACACACTCGCACGGTCCAGGCAGCGATGATCCACAGAGAGATGCTGAAGACCAGCAGCACCGTCCCGGGGCAGATAGTCATGAGGGTTTTCATTACAAACCGTGTATTAAAATGCACCTGCAAGACACACACAAGTTCAAACGTTCAGTATAGCAGAGCCGATGAATGGCATTGTAATACACACGTTTTCCATGTGTATTTCACACAGACTTGATGTTTTACTAATGAGTTTTCTGAGTAGCGTTTGATAGCGGCGGTAGTCTGAGAATCTTCACTGTAATTGGAGTCAAGATCATCAGGACACGCCCTCTGACTCGGTCAAGCTATATAGTGCCTTTGAGTAATTGGCCTATTTCAGTGTAGTTTTTATCCGTGGCTCATTTGTTATCAGCTACTGGCAGATGGATGATCTGAGAGCAATGGGTGAGACCATGAAGGGTTAAGCAGCTGATAAATGAGTTGTCATATTAGAGCTGCAGCTTCACCTCCACTCCCTGTCACTACAGCCTGAAGGGGCAGAACAGTGCCATCGCAGATACGCTCTCATAACGCTAAATTACCAATATAAAATCTACTCCATCTCCTATCCTCCTCCTCTGTGTACTGTAGTTTGCATACTTCCACCACACGCTACATCCCTACTTCCTGATTTTACAATAACGCTTGTCGTTTATAGTCATTACAAACATGGCACCTACCATTTATTTCAATGCTTGTACATATTTTTCCGCGCTCGTATTGCAATCTAACTCTACTCCTTTTCTTTCATGCCCCATTTGAGGCATACGCAGTGTCTTGTTCTCATTTCACGCTCCTGCCCTGTCTCATATTGTATTATGAAAGATCCACCAAAGCTTACATCTAAGTCTCCGTGTGCGACAATGACAAAGACGAGGAAGGGCATTAGAAGTGGTAGATGAATAGAAACCGTGTAACTAGGAGGACAAAGCGGCAGAAGGGACTTGAGAGAGTTAAAGAGTTAGAGGCCAAGAATGAAAGGGACAAGGCGGTCACAGATTTAATTCTGAGCAGAACGCTCTTGACCTTAATACCTTTACTTCTCTCTGGTCAGAGCTTTGACAGACACTCTTTCAATGTGTACTGCAGATACACACACACAAAACCCTTCTCACCTTATTTAGGGCGCCTATACTCCTGGAGGAGGCGTCGGTGAAGAGTTTGCTGTGCAGGAGCATGACTCTGGCGATGAGGTAGAGGCGCAGGAACATGGGCACGCTCAGCACCATGTCCAGGTCGGCCTCGGCCTGCGACGGCGCGTACGAGAAGGCCAGCCGCGCCCGCCACTGAAACTTGAAGTCTCCTGGCACGGGATGCACCGCGGACACCAGCAGCTCCAGAGAGATCAGCAGAACCCTCTCCATCGTCATGGCGATGCGCCAGTCGTCGGCTCCGTTGTCGATGACGAACAGCTGCAGGGACAGGAAGGACACGAGGAGAGTTTAAAGAGGGAAGGAGTTGCACTTTCTTTTACTGCGTCCCTATGCAACCTTTTCATCATGCTCCTCTCCTGGAACGGGCCACTCGTCAGAACAGCTGAGTGATTTGATGATTAAACAAACCAGCAGCAAATTAGAGTAAATGTTTCTTTTCCTGAGATGTAAAACACCATCCATGCAATCAGTAATCTATTCAGTGCTTTGGCTCATTTGCATATAACCTAAGATTCTTCCTAAAATAAACCAAAGTCATCTGAAGCAGCTTTTTCTCAGAAAAAGGCTACACAATATATTTTCTCATTAAAAAAAAAGTTGTTTGTTTCTATGCCAGTGTCACGAGCAGGACCACTTAAAACATGAATTGAATTGCAGTTTTCCTTCTCTGTATGTTGGTGTTTCGGGGTCATAATTGCTGTGGTTACTCTTGATATTGTCGCCAAAGCTGTTGTTATAAGGAAGTGGCAAGGTTTCATTAGAGGGCCCTCCTCCAGACGGCGGTGACAGGAGCTGCTGGGGGTGGGTGGGTGGATGGGATGGTGTGGCTGATGAGAGGGGGAAATAGATGGATGAAGTGCAGAGGAACTGAAGAAAATTCGGAGAGACATTTGCTAGTCGATTTTAGATTACAGGAAACCTATTTCCATCTGTTTCTAGCACTAAGAAGGTGTTCATCTTTTCTGTTCAATGGGTTTCTTCAGAAAAACTGCAAATTGTAAACTGTTTGAGGCATTGATTGAAATCGGTCACCTTTATTACATTTGACTTGCTAAATAGCAATTATGTGCACTTTTACAACACTGAGGAATAAATGATGAGCAAAAAGGTCTTCACGCTTGCAGTGGACAGAAGAGAGCGAGATGTGTGAAATCTCTCCTGAAAAAGAAAGGCTGTGGCACAGCGAGAGAGATGAGGAACTCCCCTGCTGTAAATCTGTTTATCCGGTGTTATACTGCCCAGAGAAACAGCCGGTGCTAACAATTGCTCTTTACCACATGATTCATCTCAAGGGCTTTAAGCACACACAAACATTTATTTAGGAAAACAATAAAACAACAATGACAGGTCAGACCTCAGACCATGACAGCCGGCTGCTGCCACGAAGACCGAAGCTCAGCTACTTCCTTCACCACCGTTGAATTCAAACATTGCATATTTCATTGTTATCTATATCTGGCTCAGCGGGCTGTAAGTGTTTCCCTTGTTCAGCTGTTGTAACATGCGTGTGCACGCATGTGGCCAACATGTTTACACACATATGTAGCCTACGCACACGCCTGAGTCATTGTGTAAGCTATCGTTTGAACCAAGGGTCAAACACTGCCTGTATTATTTCATGATTTTAGCGAGCGTGCATTAGTGTGTGTTTGTGTGTACTGTATTTGTGTGTACTTGTGTATGCCTGAGTGAGTTTGAGGGAGAGTCTGCAGTCCCAGCCTCGTCATGGTGACTGTTGCCAAGGCGACAACATCAAAGAGCAGCCAAGCTTAATTAGGATCCCCAGCGAGAGAGAGAGGGAAGGAGAGAGCAGGAGGAAGAGTCAAAAAGAGAGAAGCGCTGTGAGAGACGAGGCAAGAAGAAAGGAAGAGGAGATACAGGGAATAAGACGGAGAGGTGTGTGTGACAGCGACTGAAGAGGTACACAGAGAGGAAAGCACAGACAGGTTGTCTGACACTTGCAAAGGTTTATGTGTGAGTGTTTAGTCACATTTTCTGGGGACACAAATCTAGTAGCACTGTCACATTACGGGGACTCACCTCCCACTTGGGGACAAAAGGCTGTTTGCCCGAAGGTAAACTACTGCATTTATGCGTTGCGACTTGTTCTCTGGATAAAGTGAGGCTAAGTTTCCAGGAAATGAATGTAAGTCAATGTAACAAAATATACAGAAATACGTTCCTGTTTGTTTACTTGTTGGAGAGTAGGTCACCGAACTTCATGTATATTCATTATGACTTTCAGATCAGAACATTGCTTTTCATCTGCAAACCAGCCATCATTCATCTTCATTCAGTCCTGTCTGTTTCTTTTTCTGTGTCTACCTCCCTGTTTTTCCTCCTTCCAACCATCCTCCACTCCCCTTCCTCCTCTCTCTGAATGACATCTCCCCAAATCAAAACAGAGGTGATGCAGCTTCATGCCACTGGAGGAAATGAGCGGCTCTCCCTTCCTCTTCCCTTCCCCTCCTGTCCTGTCCTCCCTCGTGCTCCTGCTGTCGGTCTTTTCCTGGCTAAATCGCCATGAGGAAGGGATAAATATTTAAATTCCATTAGTAAAGTAATCTGTCAATGGGAGTGAGTGAGTGCCACTGCCCCTGCATGGCCAGAGAGGGAGGGGATGAGGGAGGAGGGTTTGGCAAGAGAGAAAATAGGTAGGGATTGTCTTTGTGAATGTGTGTATTTGTGAATGTGTGTATTTGTGTGTGTGTGTGTGTGTGTGTGTGTGTGTGTGTGTGTGTGTGTGTGTGTGTGTGTGTGTGTGTGTGAGGGAGGGAGTCCAAACACAAACTGTCAAGTCTAACAGGAGAGAAACAGGGGGGAAGGTCAGGGAACAGGGAAGCTAAATATACTTGGACACAAAGAACAAGCCTACGGGGGAAAATAACCAATGCCACAGAAAATCTTCTGATATTTTGTTAATTAAAGAAACCCTGACATCACAGGGCAGAGGGCAGGGAAATTGGAAGGCAACAGAAAGCACAGGGGACAGAAGGAAAGCGTAATAATAGGAAAAACTAAAAAGCACAAGCAGGCCAGTGGGAGACAACACATGTGTGAAAATGACAGGACTCTTCACAGGTGTCTAAGATGAGATTCTCGATTTAAATCATCCCCCACTTGCAATGCATGATGCATGATGGGTTTGTCCCCCCCTCCATCTTTCCTCTTTAGCCTTCCATCCATCCACATGTGCCTCACCCCCTTCCAGGGCCCAGGGCCATCGTACCTCAGTAATCGCGTTACGGCCCTGATTGCAGATGCCTCTCTCATCACGGAAGCAGACTCAGTGCTGGCCAGACTCTGCCGAGAGCACAACCCAGACATGCAGAGGCAATTCTGCACACATGCAAGCGCACATACACATGCATACACACATTCAGACAGCCTTTTAAACGCAGCACAGACTTTCAAGAACAGGGAGATGCAGGCAAATCAGCCTCGAATGGGAATATCCCACATGGGGGTCCGACTAAACCTTAGTCTGGGACGGAGACGGCCCTAATCACGGAAAAAGTGACAGAGTGAAAAACTTAAAAGCATGCACGCATAGGTTTGCGCACATAGTGACACTTCTGGGAAATGTCTGGGTCCTACAGCATGGAAATCCCTAGAACAGGCAGATAATAAATAGGGATAGACAAACACAGAATCCCGCACCTAGATATACGTAAATATGCAGAGACGATTACACGATTTCCTTGACTGTATTTGCAGCTTTGAGGGAACACCCCCATTGCCAGTTCTGCACAGACGACAGAAGGAAGGAAAGCAGGTGTTATGGAAGTGAAGAGGAAGTGTTGGAAATTGTGAGAGATGAAGAAAGGCTCAGGGTTTCTGTGTGTGCATTAGCAATGTTGCCTAGTTTGCCACAAGCAGAAATAAAAAAAAGCAACTGGAAGAGAGTGAAGAGATAATCCCCCCAGTGGTGTCTTGGGACCAGGAATCTCCTTCATTCAGTGCAAATTAAATGAATAAACTACATCTAAAAAAACAGCCAGAGGGAAGCAAGATGCAAGTAGAATCTAATAAATCAACAATTCCCGGAAATAAGCAAGTTAAATGCTTCTGTCAAGGCTATATCTGAGGAGGGTGCTGCGGTTTACCTCACTGTCATTGTATCTTCCATTATAATTCCCAGGACGGATGTACACAATGCAGAACATGACATCAAGAAACGAGCATCCAAGTGTTGGACATGTCAGAACTGCAGGCTCACTTTGAAGAAAACAAAACAAATGTAAAGCTACTGTTCCTAATAGCTTCTTCCTGTATTTGAGTGTCTGAGAGTGCCAAGCGTGTGTCTTCTTGATCAATGGACTGCTTCTAAAATCTAACTGAATAACACAGTTCAGCAATGCTTAAAGTGCACTAATGGTGAAATATCCTTCCCTCACACACTCTTTTAGAGTTTCTATTTGATTTATTCCAACAATTCAATTTTTGCCTTTCAGTCTGAATCGGTTGTAAGTGTATTCGCTAAAATTAATCCTTTCATTCAGTTTCTTGTTGTTTGGAAGGTGAAAAAAAATGTCTGAGGAAATGAAGGCTATTGTTGAGCTGGCAGATAAGGGAGTCACACAACAAACCAGCTCATCAAATAAATGCACATGCATGGGCGTCCCTGGATGCTGCATTAAACACATGAAAGATACACTTGCAGCTTTTAAAACAAAAATCTAGTTTGGTTTTGGCCCTATGGATTGTGTGTCTTCTGATCAACCAAAGGGCCACTTAGAAACCGAGGTTCATATAGCTGTATTTCTTGCTCCATCGTTGGATAAACCAATGATTTTGTAATACTCTGTCGGCATTACTCCTGACCTATCTCATTCACTCGCTCTCATTCCCTCGGTGTTAACTCAAACTAATGGCGTGGGGTTGCACAAATTAGATATTCCATCACAGCTCTCTCACAATGTCTCCCGAGTTCATGGAGGCGATAACAATCTATGCTCAAATTCTAATAATATCTGCATGATAATAGTCTCCATCCGTTATCTGATGTCTTAACCACGTAACAGAGAATCAGTGGAGATTACAAATGAAAAAAACAAAATGCAAGGTTAAACTCACTTGTAAAAGATACTGATTCATAATTCACACAATACTATTGCGGGTTGATATTGAAGAGTTAATAAAGTGATAAAGTGTTTAAGCCTTGATCATATTGTGTTTTCAGTCTATTCTACTCTAATGCTCAGATAAATCACCAGGCCAGTGTGTTATGTGTGTAAATATACAATAAGCTGTATGTCATCTTCTTGCTATCAATCTTGCTTAAAGATTTTGAAAAGGTAGGTACAAACTAAGTGATGTGTCATAGTCAAGCAGGAATATGGTAGCGTTACCACGGTAACGTTGTTCAAATCAATACAATCTTGACTGTAACAACAATTTTTACGAGTGTTTCTATCTTTAATACGTTCATTTAAATCTTATGCGAAATGTGGCAACAATGCATACAGTATACATAATAGTGTAAATTAATGTTTAAAAAGTGTTCTCATTCTCAAAAACAATGTTTAAATGTACGGATTAAATCTGATTAAGCCCCACTCCATCAATTTAGTATTGCAGTCCAGCACACTGTTGCACTCCTGATGGACAGTTAAAAAAAAACCGTATCTAGCAGAGATACAAAAGAAATGTCATGCACTTGTCAAAACCTGATCCCTACATTATCCACAATGGATTTTGACAGCTGACAAACTCAGTCATAGATTTGGGTGTAGCCTTTGTAGCCTCGAGGTTTTGTAAACTCTCAAAAATGTTTTCACTTTCAAACATCTTTCTTTTGGTTTTCTACAGTTCTCCTTGAAAGATAGTATACATTCTCTGGAATCTGTGTAAATGCGTTTTTTCTAAAGACATTTTAAAAGAACTACTAACAGAAAACACTCTTACATGGATGAAAGCAACAGTGCACCCAACTGAACTGTTTGGAAATGATTGACTCACTACACATTAAATGCCATAACTTTTTCCCCCGAGCCAGAGCCAGCAAAGTCTGGTGGTCAGTTACAGCCGACCCTTTCCAAAAAAGGACATGGACAGTACATTCTAGGAATATTATAATTACCAGTTATTTATGTGTCTTATTCTTATGTCAGCACAGTTTTCTCTGGTCACTGCTTTATAAAAACAAGCAACATCACTAGGCTTTAATTGTACTACATAGTTATCAGTATATTAAACAATTAAGAAAATTCCCATAATGAAAAGAAACTCATCCCATTCATCAGAATTGCAGGCAAAATCAACGTAACTAAATCCCCGACATCTTTGATTTCTTGTACCGTTAATGCGGTAAAGGGTCTAAACCCAACTGTGCAGCAACACTGACACAATCTAATAAGTACATTGTAAACAATGATGAAATGGTAACTCAGAGATCATTTCATTGTTATCCAATGAGATCCCCAGCTGAATTTCAGGAGGATTTTAGGGATTAGCTCGCTCAAAGAAGTATGTGAGAACAACCAAGAGAGCAAGACAGACTTGATACATTTCACAATCAGAAGCCATCCCATCAAAATGTTGGAACATGAATGATAACTGTGACGATCAAACATTGGGGTATTTTAACAGCAAATAGAAAGCTGTAAAATGATGTGGGAAGGGTTTGTCAATGTGATAATTTATGCTACACTAATATTAACAATAAACAAATGAAAATCAAAGTTGAATTGAAATGGTGAATTTCTTTTTGTTATCATTTTTTAAAACTTTTGGCCAGGATTTTCCATTTTCTGGTATCAAAATGAAAGAAATAAAAACTAAATGAAACGTGTTTGATGTCAGCCCCCTGTAACAAAAAGCTTTTCCCTTTTGCGTCACGATCTTCTTTCTTGAAACAAGCTCTCATTTGCTTGAGAACAATTATTTCTCTTCCATAACAAGATAATTACTGTCAATAGTTAACAAGAACATTGATCTCCCCCCTTTCCCCCTTATTCCATGCTGAGCACAATTGGTTTGGGCTGTCCCCTGGCAGATTAGAAGAGACAGTGAAGATGAAGAGAGGGGAGGAAGGGAAGAAGCATCCAAAGAGGGACGATACGAGAGATGAATGAAAACGGGACAAGATAAAAGGCAACAAAAAAAGACAGTGAGGGTTTTAAGAGGGTGAGGATAGCAGGAGAGTGTGGAAGTACCACAGGAGAGGGGTAAATAGGTGAGAAGCTGGATGCTGAGTAGCAGGAGAGTAGTCAGGAAGAAAGGATCTGAAACTCACAACATTTCATTGAAGCCCTGTGAAGAAAAAGGAAGACAGATGTAATCTGATAATGACGAAGAAGCAGAAGGAGAAAGAAAGAAAAAAGAAAGAAACAGAGAAGCACACTGATGGTGGTAAACAAAAAGTACTGTGAGATAAAAGACATGAGGAGGGAGAGAGAAAGGAGGTATAAATGCAAGCTAAATCATTCTGATCTCTAGGCTCTCTGCCTCTCCTACCTTCTGTGCAAATGTGTGTGTGTGTGTGTGTGTGTGTGTGTGTGTGTGTGTGTGTGTGTGTGTGTGTGTGTGTGTGTGTGTGTGTGTGTGTGTGTGTGTTTGTGTGTGCATGTGCATGTACATGTAATATCCTGTTACATGCTGGGCAAAACGCTCCAGCAGAGTGTGTCATAATCTAAGAATGAGATCTTTATTGAACAATGCCTGTCATTTTGCACAGCATTACTTCTCTTGGGGTGTGTCTGTGTGTGTTTTTGTTCGTCCCATCCACCGATAAAAGCAGGGACACATGGAGACGTGTTATACTGCTCATATATAAGCAAACAGGCTCGGCATCAGCTGGCAGGGATTGAATAATAAAACAAACATGGATGTAATGAAACGTGTGTATTGCTCGAGGCGCAGCCTGTATGTGAGCAGGCAACTTGGGATGTTGCACATATTCACTGTCAGAGCCAGGCTAGCTGTTTAATACTGCTTCCAACTGTAGGCCACTTTTCAGCATTTAAACCCATATGCTTCCTTCAGGAGTGGACCGAAAACACAGCTGAAAGAGGAAGAATATTGAACAAGCAAGTGGGAGCACGACTCCAAAGAAGAACATATGTTACCCCTTACAGCTGAATGTGTAAGCAAGCAGCTGTTTTATAATAAATATCAACTTGAAAGCTGTTCAAATATATCAATGTTTTGTTTAGAGGTTTCTTTCACTGCCACCTGTGACAGTTTAGTTGTTGTGCAATAAGGAATTATCACCAGCATTTCAAATGTGCTGCTCTTTGGTTTCACCTCTTAATAAAGCGGTTAAAACCTGATTATCTGACTGCAATGTCACTGTGTTCCCAGGTTAGTGTTATCATAACCAATAGAAATGATGGCCAAAACTACAAAATAATACAAGCTGTAATAAACCAGGATAATCCCTTGAGCTGTCTGCTGCCAGAGAGTAAAAAAACATTCTTATAATTTATCACCATCCTCACTCTAGTTATTATCAAAAGTGATTTGGGGATATATCAAATCTTCACCTCCCCCACCCCGCTGCCATTTCCATCCATATCTTCATCGCAATCCTCCTGAAACTTCATTTAATAAAAGGAATGATTTCTCAAAGAGATTAACAGAAGGCCACGGGCCCTTACAGTATCAATCTTTTCTTCTCCCATCGGTATGAGTGTGCCTGTCACGTGAGCCAGCCACAGTGAGCGTGGGAGGATGACTGACTCCATATGTGAAACTGACATCAAACTTCTGCGCAAAGATGAGGGCTATTTATCAATGAAGGCTCAATCTTCATCCTTAAACACAGGCATCGTTGTGAATCTTAATACAAAGCGGCTGCCTGTTACAGACATAAGGCCAGTCTATCTGCCCCTGTGTGGGGCAGTGAATAAGCAATGGCCATCAAGTTATTGATCTACAGACTGAGAGCCTCAGAGCAGCAAGCATCAGAACTCGCTGTAGCTGTAATAGACATTTCCAGCAACATCCAAGCTGCGATTTGATGAAAAAAAGTCACAGCATTAAACTAATACGGGGAGAGATGGATGAATGTTGCTCTGTGGTTTAGCTAGTGGGAGTAATAGCTGGTGTGGGGGCCCTTTTGGGTCTGATTCCCGCAAGGCTCCCATAAATAGTCAATGTGCATCGATTGCAAATGGCTTCAGATGAAAACTCAGGCTAAATGACCGAGGTACCATTATATTAGTGAAATGACAAAAAGCAAAGCAGATATCAGGAAGCATGAAAGCATTTTCTGATTGATTGTTTCAGCCTTAGAAGAGGTTGAAGTTATGTGTGTGTTTGTGTGGCTTGTATGTGTGTGTATTTATATGTTTATGTGTGTATTAATCTATTGAAAGACAGGGTCGTTATTGGCTGAGTGTGTATTCAACATTCGGTTTCAGACTGTTGTTTCGATCCCACAAAGACGCTCATTATAGTCATTAATGGACTGGAGCTGACACACACCTGGGTCTCTTGGTCTATGTCAGGAGTTGGAGGGAGACCACATTATGTGTTCTCTTTTACAGAGCTAATATGTGCATCGACTAATCTTAAACGAAAACCAATCCTTAACAAATAAAGGTGAAGGCATGAAAGAAGTTGCCGTCATTTTGGTTAATACAGTACGAGAATATTGATACAATTCAAATGTATCACCTACCACAAAGGAAATGTGTAAAAAAATCTATTTTATCCCAATCCCCACCAGGCTCTAACATCGAGTGGCTGGTTACAAAAATCCAGGAAACATCAGTCGTCAACGTATATAAGCCCCCACCATCAGAGCTGTCCACGTCGTCACTCCCATCAATAACTGCACCCGCCATCTATGCAGGTCACTTCAACTGTCAGCACACAGACTGGGGTTACAACCACACAACACCTAATAGGTGTTGTGTGGTTGTAACCCCAGTCTGTGTGCTGACAGTTGAAGTGACCTGCATAGATGGCGGGTGCAGTTATTGATGGGAGTGACGACGTGGACANGGGGCGGCGGGCACAGGGCCCAGGGGCAGCACCTCCAAGGCCTCCAAAAGGAAGAACCAAAACATTGGCTATAAACTGGGGCAGCGCAGGGCGCTGTTCGAGAAGAGGAAGAGGCTGAGCGACTATGCCCTGATCTTCGGGATGTTTGGCATCGTCGTCATGGTGATTGAGACAGAGCTGTCCTGGGGCGTGTACAACAAGGTGAGAGGACAGTCAAGGGGCACTTCACTGATTTCACACCTACAGTAAAGGTCACTTCAAAGACATGGTTTTATAAGTTGTTATCTCAGGAGGAACAAATTACTCAGATGAAGTCATACTAACGTCATCGGGGAGATCTTTCATAGAAACTCTGGATTTATAGACAAAAGCTTGTGGAACAAACGGTGTGGGAAGTTACATTTGAAAAAAAGTTTTGTTCCTAGTCAGGTAGGGTCCATAGTCAGTTTAGGATCTGGTAATATTGGGGTTTGACTCTAAGTATGGACTAAAAGTTTAAATATCTCCGCATCTGCTTCTTACATTTTGACCACTCTATGTTTAATCTGTCCCTCTCAAGTCCTGCGACTTTAAGTAAGTGCAATAATAAATTGGTTAATTGCACCTTTAATGAAGATGAAAAATACCTCAAATCTTCCACCAAGCTGTCTTTATGGGTGTAGATCTGTAGATGCTTAGCTGGAATCTCCTTGGGTGACATTTTGGTTACTTTTTGCCTCTATTTTGACTGTAGCCAGTAAAACTGACATGAAAAAGGACATGTTCCAACAGTCACCAGTAGGAATGTGCCTAACGACTAATTTCCCTGATGTTCAAATCTTCGAATATGGTGACTGGTAAAGAAAAGTTGTCCGAAAAATATAGAAATCTATTTTTAAGGCAACAGGACTACTCTGCATTATCTTTCCAGATCAAGCAGGATAACAGTGTCTGCATTAGGGCGGTAAACCTAAATCTCATTGTGGTTTCCAATGTTTGGCTAACACCAGCAGCCTGCCCTCCTTGTAGCTTAACATCCACAAGCTTGTGCTGGATGTGGTTACGCATTCCTCGGTCGAGTGGTTATATGGCCGTTTATTTTGATACCGCGTACATACAGACTTATTTCCATTTTCTAGCTTTTCTTAATTCTACCAAACTGCGGTGGTTTTACAATAAGTCATCATTGGCCCACTCTCCATCTTAATGCTTGTGGGATGACCAGGCTAATGTGTGGTTTCTTTGATTTTCCTTTTGTAATAAATGTGTTCAATTAACTTCAAAACATGTTATGGACAAATCATATCTGCGAATAGGAAGTCTGACAGCTTTTATTAAGAAATATTTAATCGACTTATCGCACACATCTCTATCCACCAGCCAGATTCGAACCGTGGACACTGAATGGTAATGATTGTCTTCAAACCAGGACGCCCAAACTTTGGCAATTATGGGGGCAATTATTGGCCTCTCACCCCTCATGCATTGATGATTGGAACACCACCTCACCAAATTAAACCAGCAGCATGTTGTTGTTGTTGTTAACGTTAACTGTTGTGACCAGGCTTGACAGTTTCTTCTTCTCGATGATGTAATACAATGCTGCTAAGGACATGGGGGGGGGGGCAGATTATCGGTAGGAGGCCAGGATCTCATTTGTCTGTGTAATGGGGAGTGTAATAAGCTGAATCGGCCCCTGGCTACTATTGTCTTTTTATTTTGTGTGTGTGTGTGTGTGTGTGTGTGTGTGTGTGTGTGTGTGTGTGTGTGTGTGTGCGTGCGTGCGTGCGTGCGTGCGTGCGTGCGTGCGTGCGTGTGTGTGTGTCACATTGTCCCAGCAAGCTCGGGAGCATGTTGAGCTCACCTTCATGATGCAGAGATACTTCTGGCCTTGTTCCATCCCTTTTCTCAGTCTGACATGTCACAGTGGCTTGGTTTTCTTTAGCTAATAAGGTGGAAACATTTCTTCCACTTATGTAGCTTGTCATTCATGGATCACTGACCATGTGACGACGGGTAAAAGATGATGTGAGGGAACAGGTATACAGGTAAGCCATTGGAATAGGCCACCTGGATGTGTTTTTCGTCTCAGAGTATCTCTTTGTTACTGTCGATGCTGGAAAAATCTGCCTCTTCCTGTTCCACTAGTGTCTTTGCCTCTGTCTCCCACCCATTTCTCGAGGAAAACCTTTTTTAGAGTCTATGTATTTTTCTTAATGAAAATCCATGTTTGGTATTCCCCTCTTTCAAGCTTTCCCTGTGTCATTTCTTCCGTTCTGTGGACCCATTCTCCTCCCTTAAAGGGACAGCGGACACTTATAATGCTCTCCTTCTCTGCCCGTCTCTTTTCTATTTCAACTCCACGCCTGTCTCTTTATCTTTCTTTCTTTCATTATTCCCCTCACTTTCTCTCTCCCTCTGCTCCACTGCTCCTCCAGTGCGCGTCAAACTGGGGGTGTGTGATCGGAAGAGAGAAGCGGCTGGGCGAGAAATGAAAGGCTGAAGGAGGAGAGAAAAAGGGAAAGGCGTTAATGAAAAGCCTGATTTAGGACCTTAAACTACAACCAATACAGTCTTAATCTGAATCCAGCAGCATTGGCCAACATAAGAATCTATGGGCAGCCGTGAATTTGAGCAGGGCGGCTGAATTGTTGCTCTCACTCTACATTGGTTGTTAGAATATCGTGTAAACTTCAATGTCTCCATTCAGGGTGGACAGTTGAGAATGCTTCAGCAAAGCCTGATCAAAATTCCTTTCTAAATCCAGATTAACAATGTATACTTCTTTCTTTTTCATGGTTTGGAGATTTGATTTGACTCCAACAGATACTGGAGTTCCTTCAGACAGTTCAGCCCTCACTTAGATAATTGAGATGGAAAGAAGCCCGCTGGTTTTTGTGAAAAATGGATATTGAGGTTGTCAGGATGAAAGAGAGAAAGGGATGGGAGATTAATGGGAGGACAGTCAAAAGAAAAGTGTAGAGGTTGATGCAGTGCTTTAAACCAATCTAGGGGGGAGGCCTTCAATGATTTCTTGTATTGATTATTGATAATCACTCACCCACGCACTCACCGTCCACCGGCACACACATGCCGTACAAACTCACACACTGAAAATGGAAGCTGCCATTCTGAGGTGCTACAGTGTGTGCATCAGTGAGAGGTAGCGTGAGAGCGTGTGGGGAAATGTGATAGTACAGAGATCATTTTCCATTATTGAATATAAACTCTTCAATATAGTCTCTCTCCATCTCTCCCTCCGTATCTCTTTCATATATATATTTATAAATATATTTATCTACCCTTTTAACAGCACAGTATGCCTTTTGACTCTTTTACAATAGCTGTAAATTAAATGTCACTCCGTGTGTGTGTGTGTGTGTGTGTGTGTGTGTGTGTGTGTGTGTGTGTGTGTGTGTGTGTGTGTGTGTGTGTGTGTGTGTGTGTGTGTGTTTCTACCAAACCAGCTGCTCTATCTTGCTACCAAAAATAGAGATGAAGAATGAGAATGGAACTAAACAGTGGGTGTGTGGGTATGTGGGTGTGTTTGGGTGTGTGTTTGTGAGTATGTTAGGAAGGATACATGGATAGGGGTTAACAGAGGAGGACATGATGTTCGTGACTGTGGGTTTAGTGAGTAAGCATACAGTATGTATATTCATGTGCAGTAACATATTTCAAACACACAATGAAGCGGAGATTCATTGTATTTTAGTATCTATCTAGTTACTTTTCTATTCAATTCTAAGTCCATCAAGGTCAAAGCCACTTTTTAGGTCATTAAGATAAGTTTAAATGGAGATAAAACATTGTTTTGTTTAAATATTCAGCAGTGGTGGAAAGCCTAAGCACAATTTTGAGGATTAATGCTAATTTACTTTATCCGAATACTTGCATTGATACTCAGCACTCTAGGCAGCGCAGTAAATCCCTGTACTGAAAGTGTCCAATCACAGTTCTTGAGCCACGGCATATTATGCAGAGGGAATATTGAATGATGAAATAATTCATGAATGTGAAATTGTTTTATTTGCTCTCCAGGCAGACTTGTGAGTTTTCCCACAACGGAAAAAACAAACAAACATGCAATTCAATAACTAGTCGAGAGACAATTAGAGTCTCATGCATCGCATTTTCTGGGGCCTCTTCTCATGATCAGTGTCCCTGTGCCACTCAACCCAGGACCGTGACTGCTCATTAGGTGTTGATAGCATTATGATGACACATCCTTATAAAACACTTTTATGAGCTTCTATTATTGATTTGATCAGGATCTGGAATCCCGCTCTGACATGTGTGTCTATCTGAGAATGACTGAGGCTATCTGACACCTGGGACCTCACTATGTCACTGTCAGATCAATAGATCACTTCACAAAGGCCCATGTGGCTCCCCGGGGGCTCCACAACACGGTTCAGGCTCTATTCTGAGGGAACACACAGCTGCTGCCTACTTCACCTGTCATGCCGTCACTACTCACACTCAACACCTCGATGTACAGGATGGGAGTTGTGTGTGTGTGTGTGTGTGTGTGTGTGTGTGTGTGTGTGTGTGTGTGTGTGTGTGTGTGTGTGTGTGTGTGTGTGAGCATGTGCAAACTTCTCACCACAAGCATTGATGATTTCGCAGATCTGTAGCAGTGCTCGCTTCCATTCTCCCTTTCCCTCCTTCTTCTCACTTACGAAGAGTGTTTATGTTCCTCCCCTGGCGAGTCTTAAATATGTCTTTGTTCCCCCAAGAGCGTCATTGCCATCTCAGCGGGCTTACACCATCTCCCACATTCCCCCTGCACTTCCAGCGTCTCTTCCTCACACCCCTCGCTTCCATATTTATGACATTTCCTCAAGATATTTACTGGGAGACCTTTTAGACCTACATCTTTGTGAGGCCATTAACAGCGGCTGCTTGATGCTTTTCAGACGGTAGGATCACCAGGGAATTAAACTCACCAACTATCACCGTATTATCTCAAGGAGCCATCTCAGCACTTCTGCACGTCACTCCCCCTCCTCCCTTCTGCCTCTTCTTCTACCTCCTCCTCTCTTTTCCTCCTCTCCACATTCCCTTCATCTTTAGATCAGGGACTTCTAAGGGACGGTAGATCCCACAGGTCTTGCTACTAACAGGTACAAAATGTGCTCATGTCTTTTAGTGTAACAGGCTAGGCTACCTCTCTCTATGAGTGTGTTGTTAGACCTGGGTGTTAGCGTCATCCATCGGTAACCATAAACACTCACGTCACTATACGCGTCATATTAGTTCTCATGGATGCACCTGCGTAGTGTGTATGACTGTAACGTGTATTTGCTCTCACATCTGTGTCAATAAGTGTGAGGGACAATTGAGGAAAACCCTCATCTAGATACTACTTGTTCAGAATGTCTGACTGCTGATTGAACTAAAGCAGCTCAAAAAGCTCATTATCTACAAGGCATTGATCAATAAACACTAATGGCACACTTATGCACAGCTGAACACACACTCACATGTGAACATTATTATATCTGATATTGTAAACGATTGGTACAACTTTAATTTTACATTGATTCAAAAGACTTCTCTTTTCCTCTTCTGTTTGTTCCCTTTGAATTTCCAGAATCAAACAAATATCAAACTGATTTAAGAGAATTGCATTTTGGAAGTTGTCATGCTGTCTCTTAATGAACAACAGTTTTCCTGTTTGCCTTTTCACATCAGGCCTTTTGACTTGTCGTACTGGGAAAAACACAGGTTTTATTAATGACATTAATTATGGCTCTGTTCTTTACAAGTGTCACAGTTGCCTGACAGTCGCCTTGGCAGTGTGACAGTGAGCCAACATGCACAACACAATTCAGTCATTGTTGATTTTTTACAAATATGCTGGTTACCAACTTCTGACTATCCTGAAGAACTATTTATTTCATGTAACTTTGCATAAAAAACACATCTTGTGCCTTTTAAGAAAATAAATCACTGCACCCAAAACCCCCCTTGTGAAACCATAACTTGTAATTAATTGGTAAACATGGCCGGCGTTGGTAGGTGAATTTGTATTTCTATGACTTTTGATTAACTGTAGCTGAGCTTTGATAATTGCCTGTATGCTCCATCTCCAACTTAACTGAAGGCTTGTTTTCATTAGTTATTTTACATAGAACGTTCATTTTACTTCATGAAAAAGCAGATATGGTTTGATTTCTCTGAGCTTTTGCACTTCAAATAAAGGTATCATTGAGATTATCTAGAATGGGTATCACGTCAAAACATACTCTAATCCCAAAAAAAAGGGATATATTTGTAATTGTTCTCCAGTGCCATGGACCACAGTATGTAGAACTGGTGTGCATCAGCTGTCAACATGCACATCTGCAGTGATGGGAGGATTAACAAAACCTAAAACCTAGCTGCTGACCTTATCTAAGGTTTAAATCAGGTGCATTGTTTAAGAATGACAGCTGCATTAGATGTGTTTAGTAACCAGAAACTATCCTGCCGACCAACTAGAATAGAGAATCAGTGGTCATGGTGTAAACAAAGCCTAAATAAACAGAAGGTGAGCATGTATGCACAAACGTCTCCGTCCCAGTTATGTCATTCAACATATAGGCTGGCAGAGTAATGGAAGTAGAAACAGGCAGAAACTAAATGACAGTGTGGGCAGAACTGAAAAAAGCTGAGCGGGCAACAGACGGCTGGCGGTAGACGCAGTGAGAGAGGTGAGACAGAGTGAGGAAGTAAACTCTAAACAAATCACATTTCAGCTCACCAGTGTGACTGGGTTCAAACAGAAACAAGTCTGAATTGTTCTCATTACCACAACAATGTTGGCTTCCTTTTGTACCTAGTTCGCTTCAGTAATTACAAATGAGATGTTAGCAAAAGAGAGACGGACCAAGACAGGCAGAGTTTGAGCAAATAAAGAATATAAAAACGGTTCGATTATTGGGCAAGCAGATAACAGAAATCGGTTGATAGCCAAAGATAGATGGCATTTTCCCTGTGGTGTGAAGTGGCCCTTAACCACCGTGTGTGTATGTGTGTGTGTGTGTGTGTGTGTGATGTGTTTAAATGGTAGAAAGGGTTCCCTGTTTCATTTTCAATCCTCTCATATGTTGATAGTGAAGAGGAAAAGGATTAATAAACTGAGGGTGTGAGGATTTACAAGCTAGACTGTGCATTTGTGTGTAAAGATCATATCATTATTACCATTAAGGCCATCAAGCATCTGCAGGCCCTCGTAGACTCAGTAACACACTAACACACTCCATTTTCCAGAAGGCTGACTTGCAATATATATTCATGAACCCAAAATGCAATGTAGATTCTACCTAATAATGTCATGAAGGAAAGGCTGAGTACTATATAAAAACCCACGAGTGTACACTTAGATTAGGAGTGTGTTTGGTCATGAATGCTTAACAGCAGGAATAACTGATCTGAAATGCTGCGGTCTTTATGGGGCTCAACTATTCTCTTGAAGAATACAGCAGGCTTTGGTGTTCGTCACGTGACCCTGGTGATGTCGAGAATGAATTCACTTTGTTTTTTGCCTTTTATATTCTGCAGTTCAAGACATAGTCCTTGATCTAGTGTAGACCACTGAATCAATTAAGCTATTGTGGTTTATAGAAACCCAATGAATGCCTTTTATTTTTATGCTTGAAAAAAATGATCAGGCTGCACAAGCTTTGAAACTGAATATTAACACTTAAATGCTCAATTAGAAATTATAATCTGTTGAACTACAATAAAATACACACACCTTCTATTCATTCTTATTTATATTATAGATAAACTCCGCTGTGCTTTGTAACTCCATTTTTAGCCAAAACTACAGACTACTACATAATAATGTTGTGTAGGGTTTTTTTCAAACATCGTCCTGCTAGAGATACTCATCAGACGCTCGGCATTTTAATTGGCATTATGTAGAGCATATTTCTAAAAATAGTACCCAACAATTAGCACTTTACCCCTGTTTGAATATTGTAGGCAAAGACAACAGTGATCTGCTGTCTGATGAACTACCTTTGTTTAGGAAGGCTTTTACAATTGTTTAGGATTGTTTTTATCCAAATCAGGGGTATATATTTTCAAATGTAGAGAACTTCAAGACAATCCAAACCATAGTAGTTCACCACTAGTCAAAGTGGTGAACCAACATACAGAGCCTTAAACAGACTGACATTTACATCCCTCGGGAGCCATGCCATTAGCACGGCTAACAAGGTTTCCTGATGCATGACAATTACGGATGAGGTGGAAGCAAGGAATAACAGATGGTAAAATGGAGTGACATGTCCTCCACCAGAACGCATGAACATTTCAGATGTCATTAATTCACATAACCCATGGTCACTAAAATAAATAAAAAGAAAGCTGTGTAAAGCTAAAATGCGTGTTTTCTATTTGTCTTTCATTTATAGTTCCTGAAATCATTCATTTATTCCCAAAACACATTTGGCTCACAATCAAACTAGCATGCTCTCACCAATTAAAATATAAATCTAAATTAACACAAAGACCTATTAAAAAATCAAAAAACGAACACACATTATTCTCTTCTCGTTTTATCATGTAATGTAGATGTAGTGTCTTCACTTGTATGTTTCCAGTGTAAATGTGCTGATGCGCAGATGTGTTTTAGTATATGTGTGTACGCACTTTCGTATGATAACTCGTTGCTGCGCTCTGAGTGTGTGAGGTGAGGGGGTTAAAGAAGCCGCTGAAGTGCTATGAGTTGTATTGATTGAACGTTCCCCAGTGCATGGGTTAGCAGCCCTATGAAACCAGACAAGCAGAGGATTGAAACCTCGGCTGCAGTGATATTGACGGGTGAAATACTCCCATTCTACTTCTGCTTAGCGTTTGAAAGTCTCTTTTGTAAATGTTACATCCTGTTGGCTATGCTGAGGCTGACACATGCCATTTGAGCAGAGTAGTGACAGAAGACACGGTCTGACATCTGGGACTTGCTCCAGATTGAGCTCTACAAAATGTGGACTATCATGAATGTGGGTTCACAGATGTTTTCTGTCATTTTACTCTCAATATTAAAACAATCATTGTGTCAAAATGAAACTTAAATGTTTATTTTATTTGTGCTGCATGTTTCTGATTAGGTATATGTTATTTTTCTCTACAGAGCTCCATGTATTCTCTGGCCTTGAAGTGTCTGATCAGCCTATCCACGGTCATACTGCTGGGCCTCATCATAGCCTACCATGCTCGGGAAGTTCAGGTAAAAACACACATGCACATACACACTGACACAGACCAACTCACTGGCAGGTTTTCCACATTTTGGTAGCTTTAGTTGCTTAGCTTTGCTAAAACGTGTAAGATCACCAATACTCTGTGATGACAATGACTACCTATGGAGGCCAATAGCTTAGCTTAGCATAAAGACTGGAAGCACTGTAGCTAATCTGTATCAAAATCAAGAAGCTCACTAGTTAACACAATACATCTTGTTTGTTAAATCGTACAAAAGCTATCATATGCCATAAAAATAGAGTTAAAGTGTCAGAAGTACAATTTGTGGTTTTGCGAAGGGTTATGTTATGTGCTAGACCAGGGGTCGGCAACCCCTGGCACGCGTGCCAGCATTGGCACGCGGTACCGTAACCAGTGGCACACTAGGAATAAGTGGAATAAGTGTGCAAAATTATCTAAATTGTATGTTTGGACCCTGACCGAGACCGCCGCCAGAGCGCGTCTCCCCGTTACCTGCAGAAGGAAGCCATGCACGCAACGTGCTGATAGTTTCACCACGGAGGAAAGCACTTCACTAATTGCAGTACCCATAAGGAGGTGTACAAATGCTGCAGTTTTTGCGTGGCTGTGTATTTAGTTGAAAGCCCAGTGGCGATCTTCTGCTCATCTCTCATCGAAATAACATGCTACAAAGGGGCGGACTGGCCATCTGTGTGTTGAACTTTCCTGTCGGCTCCCAGACCGTAGTTGAGTAGGGCAGAAGCAACAAGCTTCAGGTTCAATAACCCACTTTAGCTTAAATGACTGGAGAAAGGCGAGCTCTTCTTGGGAGGCCGTTGCATTTATTTAGCTGTTCTTCTGTTTCACAAAATACATCACAGACCTCTGTTTTTCTGCTGCCTCGTTTCACTTCCAGAAACATACACTCGTTCCCTCACTGTCGCTCTACCATCCACACATGCACAAGCCACACCCCTCTCTCTCTCCCTCGCTCTCTCTCTCTCTCTTAAAGGGACAGCGATCTCATCTCACTCTGCATGACCCTAATATCATAACATGTGTGCTCTGGAGAATCACAGAACGGACGATCGTCCTTATTATTATGCCGTTTAAACCAATTATTTAAATGTGTTTGTTAAATTCGGCATCATGTAAGTTGCGCTGACAGGTCCACACACTGCTTCCCCGCAGCGAGGCTTCCGCGCCCTCCTGCTGATAGTTGACGAGCGTCAAGCTCCTCAACCCCCCCCCCGTTGATAATTCTCGATCGTTGGCACGCTGATAACAATTATTTTTTTAAATGGCACTTCATATCAAA
>NW_011362138.1:144519-199835 GCF_000735185.1 Notothenia coriiceps
CTGCTGCCCCGCCCCGGCTGCGCCCGCCTGCTCTCCACCAGCGCGTGGTTTTGGTGGTAGATGGACATCTGGTTGGAGGTGGAGTCAGTGATGTCATATCCCGCCCTGAGGTACGGCGAGTCTTCTTTGGAAGAAATCACAATCTCTGGAGGGCTATGAATTGGGGGTGGATTGGTAGAAGACAGGGCCACCAAAGAGGTAGGAGGGGCTTCTCGCTGTCGGTCATGCCCCCCAGCGGCGGTCGCCCCGGCAACAGCTGAAACGCAACCCTCTTTGGTTTCGCTGCTGCTGTCTGATTCAATGAGGTTTCTGCGGGAGGCGCTGAGGCGGCTCAGGGGCTTCATGACCCCGCCTGTGTACTTACAGGAGCTCATGGCGATCTCCGTGAAGGGGTTACTGTCCCGGCGGTGGACCAGGGGGCTGGCCTGCCTGTGTTTGCAGCCCCTCTCTCTCTCCCTGTCCCTGTCCCGCTCCATGGAGGGTGAGTGGGACGAGTAAAAGAGGGCATTGTAGACTGGGGAGTCCCCACTCAGGCTGTGCTGCGAGCCCAGGCAGGAGGAGAGGGGGGTACTTGTGGGGTGCAGGGCGTTGGGGATGGCTGGGGGAAGAGGCTGGGCTCCAGAGGATGACAGGGGCAACTTAGGGAGCGATGATGGAGGTAAGTTGGGCGTGGTAGGGGACAGGGACAGGGTGCTGCCATTTAAACGGTCAAGGCTTGATCCTCCCATGTGGTTGGAGTGGTTTGATCCTGGCTGGTTGCCAGTTGTTGAGGGATGGGAAATACTGCTCAGGGGAAGGAGGAAGCGCTGGTCCTCATCCTTGCTCCCTCCTAGCAGAGCCAAGCTCAGAGAGGGGGGAGGCTCCATGGTCACGGTGGTGGCCACGCACCTTTCTACAAACAAACACAAAACAAGAGAAGAGCAGAACTATAAAGAAAAATAGAGTACACACGCGGACAGACTATTCATCATGACGGCAGCAATGCAGACAGCACAGACAGAGCGAGCGAGTGGCTGGAGGGAGCATTGTGATGGATGACGCTTAGTTAAAACAAATAAGGGTAAAGTCTGAACTCAAAAAGCTGAAGATGTGTGACAAAGAGAGGCATCAGAATGAGGAAGAGTGGCCATAATTGGGGAATATGTTATTCCTTGAGTCACATTTGAGTCAGCTGCCCAGCCAGCCTCCCTCAGTGACCTCTCTCTCTGTTTCCCAGTGTCCTCTCTTTCTCTCACATCCCACAGTGCTTCCAGCAATCTATGCAATAAAATGTCATCTGTTATACACTGATGTAAGCCAGAGGGATGGTGCCGATCCTCTGGCTTCACAATGAGATCAAGCTCCGAGACTAAAGCATAATACTTCCACATCAGTCCGTTTTGACAGCACATGAAGTACTGTGTGTATGCCTCAGTTAACCATAGATTGGCTTCATTTGATTAATCCAAAAATAATAACCTACTTTCAGCATGATATAACGAGACACCTTCACGGCCCCCTCCTCCCTGTCTGTTTCTACCTACCTCCTACTACCTCTTCTCTCTCGGTCCCTGTCCCCCAGGTTAGTTGCTTTGGATCACTGGCTGGATGAAAATAGACCACCACACTTTTTCTTTTTCATGTTGTCACGGCCATCCCATCATCTTTTCGCTTCGCCTCCTCTCATAAAGGTCCCTCCACAGGTCCCTCTCTTGTCTCTAGAAATTGTGCGTCGCTCGCCACAGATGTTGCCTCCGTCTCCACCTGATACGATCAGTTTGATTCTTTCTCAATCACCGCTGATCTCTCGACGGTGCCCATTTCGATCCCGTCAGTGACAATCGACTCGAGATGAAGAGGAATAATCCATAGTGACTGGATTAAATCAGTCAACCTGTGGCTGCATGTCAAAAAATATGCAGCGACATAAACTGGCAACAAAAAAAACGCAAAGCTGGACGTCAAGTAACACTCCTCAGATGAGCAGTGAAGTCTGTGATTTAATGTGTGGCTCCACCGACTTCTACTCAATCTACAGCTCTGTGTCTCCCCGGATCTGTCTCTCACTCTCTCCTCCAACTTCTCTCCCTCTTTCTCCGCCTCCAGACCTGCCGTTCATTCCCATTGGACGGAATCAGAGGAGCGAAATAAGCGCGGAAACAGGTGGCAGGGTTTTTAAGATGTAGGCGCCAAACAAATGTCTAATTTATTGTAGGCTACTCCTGCTATTTGGGGGTTATCTTTTTGTTGTGCTGTTGCTATTGAAAACATGTGATCCGTTTGGTATTTGAAACTGCTTAAAGGCGGCGGCCTCTATAATAAAAGGCATATCTAGTCGCGTAAATAAGCACCTGTTACACCCGTAAAAGGAAGCTGTATCTGGCAACCTCATGTTAGAAACACAGGAGGCAAGTCATTTTCACATTTTAGGAGCAATATGAATGCATTTAAAAAAACGTTTATCTTGTTAAACCAATACTATTATGTCCAAAATAAATGCACGGATGACTGGGAGGAGGGTGTGGAAACAAGAGAAGCAGGAGCACCATGCAAATAACCAAATTGAGTAATACAGAAACACCCTTCAAATATGTATTGTTTAGAGTTTTAGACTATAAAAGGTGTTGTAAGGTAATGTAACCCTATATATATTATAGTTGTTCTTTGTTTTCCATTCTGTTAATCTGAGCAGCGAGCTGACAAATGTACTCACTAAGGCAGCCTGAAGTTATATTGCATTTCATTCATATAATACAATTAATGACCTCATTAAAATGATGCACAATTGACAGGAGAGAGAACCTGCTACAGTAGTTTTAAGGTAAGGGATTTGTCTGATTATATAGATTTATACATTTATAACCATACCTCTACTGAGTATAAGACATAATCCTGCATAATTAGAGTATTACCTATCCTAATCCGTTTAACATTGTAGTTCTGTGCGCACCCTTAATCTGATGAGCGCTGACGCGGAATTGTGTGGGAGCGGATTAGGATGTCTCTTTATAACAGGTCAACCTATCCTGTGATTATGCAATTTGACAGATATCACTAAAGCAAATCATATCGTTTGCAGGAAATGTCCAAGTATTTATGCAATGCCATTGGCCCCCGCTTAACCCATGCACGCAGCTAAAGAAGAGCTCTGACATGATGCCATATGGTTTGATCTGCTGTCAAGATCAATTTGTATTATTTTAGTTTTTACCATTTTTTATTCCCTAAATGCTCTACACGAGTCCCTTTGAATTTGACTGCGGATTGTTTCACCGGTTTCTTCCTCATTAGGGTAGTAATGTGTTGTTTTCTGCCCTGGGCTGATTCGTGATGGGTCGGTGATGGAGAGTCTGCTTCAACAACTGTAAATCCATCACAGAAAGGACCGAAGAAAGGTCAAAGGTCAGGTCTGCACCATCACAAATCAAAGCAATTTATATAAAGCTTTACTGGGGACAATGGGACAGAAATAGTAGAATAGAAAATGTGTTTTTGGGAGTGCAGCTGTAATATGTTGGAAATTATTTTAGTTTTAAGGAGACTCAGGGTTTTTGTTAAAGTCAGGGATAGGCTTAGTTTTGTTGATAATTTCAAGATGAACAAATGGAAAGCAAACACTGACAACATTAATAAGCAATAACCTCGATAACCAAGTCATCCTTTATGTATTTTTGAAAGCAACAATGTTGATAGGTTTCAACTTGATTAAGTTGTGAAGATGCATTTTCAATAATCATTAGCTGCACCCCTTAAAGGATTAATTCAGTGTGTGATGTTAGCTCATGTGGATTTGATCACATCTGCACAGTTGGCATCCCTAATGTTTTTGTCATCTTCTAAAATAAAATAAAAGAGTCAACTAAATGATATAAAAGAATAATCATCATAAACTTCGATGTTCTGGCAGCAGTTTCTTCACAGCTGTTCTGCCAATAAAACACAGGAGAGAGAGCAAGAGGGAAAAAGAGCTTTGACAAACACAACACATCAAAGCACAGCAAATGGGAAAAGGGCTGCCAGAGGCCTGGGGTGACATTAGGACTGGCAGCAAATAGGAATGGTGGCAGGCCACACTGTATATCTTCACAAGTCTTAATATTGTCGACAGAGGTTAGGGGGCAGCAGAGCAAGATGGAGAGTTTGGAGCAATGAAAGCAGAGGGGAGTGACAGAGGAGTAATGATGGGCGGCCCATTGAATGAAAAGGTTAGCGCACAGTTCTGCCCCGCAGCATACTTCAGATGTAGGGTGTGAGAAATAATGTGAACGAGAAAGTGAATAATAGAATACGAAGAGGAATAATAAAGTGGGATGGCAGTTGCTATGCCAACACTGTAGTATACATGATGAGTCCTCACTCCACCTGATCTCCAACTCTAATTTGTCTTCCTCAGTGTTTAAAGCCACATAAAAGCTTTACAAGTATATTGTATAAATCACATTCTTAAAACAAAAAATGTATAAGCCTCAACATATTTCTACCACATATGTTTTATAACGCTGACTCGTACAATATTAAGCCCTTTAGTTTAGCCTTCTTTCTCGTCCTAACGCCCTCACTAAATATCAAACGGGTCAAAGAAGTGTTCAGGTCCTTTACTTTAAAGGAGTAGTTCAATATTTTGAAAAATATGCTTAGTATTTGTAGCCAATTCCTTGTTCCTTGTCTGCAAAGTAACCTGTAGCTACAGCTGTCAGACAAATGTGGTGGGGACACAGTCCAATATATCCTTCTAATATGTGATAGAAAATAATTAAATAGAAATGCCAGAGTAAAGAAGGCTACTTCTTAGCACTGAATAACATAGCCGCATACTGACTGAACCTCAAGATCAGTCAAAAAATAACGAAAAGTCCGCCAACATGATAAACGTCAGAGAGGTGATGAGTAAGGGCATTGCGTAGCTGCATGGCTCTTCTTAATAGACCACTGGGTTGGCCCCACTCTATCAGACATGCTCTAATCGCTGCCCTACACCGGCTCCATTGTATCCTAATGGCTCAGATTGCATTAGGGGCCTGGAAGCTGTGGGGGCTAACCCACAGCCTAAAACCGACCGCTGTATGCAGATGGGTCTCTGCACAGCAAACAGCACTCTAATCTGACTGCCTGAGAGAGACTAATCAAATACATAGAGCGAGAGACTACAGGGGGTACAAGATACAGAGAAGGAGGGGGAGGGAATGGCAGAGCTCGCAGAAAGCTGTTGGTAATGCGTTCGCTTGCCCATTTACGTCAGAAGCAAGCAGCGCTTCAAGTCTCGCCTCCGAATAACTGTGTCCTCTTAATGAAAGGAAAAGGACTGAGACACATGCAGGCAGTCACATATCATATTGCTGATAATATGTCCGGTCTTGTTTTATAAGATACAAATGATAACAATGAATAAAGAAAAATAAAAGGAGCAAAGGTGTCAAATCTGGCTGCTTACACAGGTCATGTTATTACTTACTTTGATGTTTTTGAAGAGTTCAAAGGCTAACTGAAGCTTCACAGTGTCAGCATGATAGAAAAATGTATGCTGTGGTTATGCTGGTGTACTGGATGTGTGTTTTTGTGTCAGCTCTTTCCCGACTGAAAGACAAGTCAACAGACAAGTGACACTACCAGATTTCCACCCATCTACACTCTTCCTGTCAATTTAAAATGCAGGTCCTTCTTTCCCCCGCCTCTTGGGATTTATGGGTGACTTTTTAGTTTGGAAACTGGACATATCAGCTCCTGTATCCTGGAGCCAAGTGGTGAGTTTGAAAGATGGTTATTCACTTTTCCAGCCAGATGATTAGCTTGGATTTAGTTGAAGTCACAATCAGAACACAGGGCTGGGTGTGATGAGGGCATCAAATTCTCAGAAGCCACTCACTGTTCTGATGATGGCTGAGACCAGAGCGACTTTGTATGGCCGTCACTGGTCCTCCTGCTCCTCCTGGTCCAGCTCCTCTGGAACAACTCCTCTCTTGATATCCAGGCTGTTGTGCTCAAGTGTGGAATAATGTTTTGATGTGCTGATCTGCTTCTGTAACAAACTTCCTCAGAGCTGCCATTTAGTTTCACGTCACCATTAGTCATTGTTTGGCCTTCACTAGTTTGTTGCAAGGGGCCTATCTGTCCAGCAGGCGTCTTTTTAGAGGACACAAGTAGTAAAAGTGGTTTCGAATAGCAGTTAACCTAAACACGTGTTATCTTTGTGTGGACCTATAACAAGGTGAACAGCTGCAGTAATCATCCATGGATGTTGTCACCTTTCCGTCGCAATTCTTTAAGAACTTTGCTAGCTTTTTTGTTATGCCTTCATTTGAGATTTACAAGTAGAGAGATAACAGGGGATGGAGGAATTAAGAACTCAGCTCTGATTGGGAGATCCCTCAACAAATCTGATATGTAATTCCGTTAGCCAAGTTCCCTTACCCTTCTTCCAAAGCTTTCCACTGACAACTGCAAAAAGCTGTTCTGTTGGTAGTGATGGTTGCTGTAATAGGAAATAATGTAGTGTGAGCAATGTGTGGCCTGCTCTGCAGCATCATGTCTAATTTAAACTTCTCTGAATGTATAGGTAGCGGAGAGTCAAGGTCTAAAGTCTTTAGACAAAAGGAATGCTATATCGTATTATGTGTCAGCCTTGATTGAAGAGGCAATTGGCAGAGTATGTGTCTAAGTGTGTGCAGCTGTCCTGATACTTACATTTAGAAGTGCTCCGAAGCTAATTACAGATTCAAAGTGTCAGCATGATAGTAAAGTTTGAGCAGAGTTAGTGTTTGTGTGTGTCTGAGAAGACTGAAGTCTTCTGAGTCAGCTGTCTCTTTTCTCCGAGACAAGTGAAGCTGCCTGACTACTGTAAAGTAAAGTCACTGGTTAGACTGGGATATCCAAATTACCATGGCACCTTATTTGATGGTCCTACTGCACAATTACTTTAGTGTCCACATTTACATCCAATAGTGCTTATACTATTTATACTAATACAAATTAATACATACTGTTAGGGATTAATTTTGTCTTACTCCTAGGAGTATAACCTTTCCTGTGTGTTGACGTTTACGACCAACCCTAAGTCTGTTATCTGTCTTAAGGAATGGGAAGTCTCAGCTATTGTTGACATTACCAGTTTTATGAACGGTCAACTCTCGGTCACAGAGCCTAAGAGTCAGATAAGTGATTCAGTGTCTCCAGGTGTTAACGCCCCATCCCCCAATATGCTCATTAACTCTCTGTAAACTAGTTAAAAGGTCTATCGAGAGATAGGCTGGCCAAAATTGACATAAAAACCCACCCGTGCAGTCAGAACCTTTTGCTGCTGTGACTTGTGATATGAATTCTCCGGCCGTTGACTTGTAATAAACATCATTGTTTGACATCAAAGCTCCAACTCTCCTTGTGTCTCTCTGAGTCCTGACTCTCCATTGCTGCAGAAGTTTCCCTTAATATAATATTCATTAACACTGAGTTGTGCTATTATAGAATAAAAATATACTATACAGTAGAATTACCATCATTAAATATTCAAAATGTAAGCAGGGGGATATGTTGAAATGATTAAAGTAATATCTAAATAACCACCCATCCAATTATGTATTGAAGTTAAAAAGACAATGTAGAAAAGTTGATTTTCTAAATGCAGTAAAACTAGAAAGTGTTCAAACAAAAAACCAACCAGCTTCACAGCACTTAAATAAAAAGTAACAGAGTCAGCGATGCAGTTTTTCCTCATTACCGAGCTTTTCTCTCTGCATTTCTGAATTCAGCTTCCCCTTAAACAACCTAGCTGTGGAATCTGAGAAACAACTATAAGAAAGACGCTCCTGATTAGCATTTTATACTGTAGCCCTCACACGTGAACTGGTTCCATGATGATTCTAATTTTGGCAACTACTTTATAGTATTTGCATCACACTATGCATTATGCTTTTTAGTTTTCCTCAGGGTGTGTAAAGTCAAACAGGTCGCATACCAAAAACCAACAAGGCTAGAGTCCACAGCCATGCTAGAAGCTCTGTGCGGCTGTATATAGGCACTCTGGTGCTTTGATCTAAATACTAATGTCTGCATCCTAGTGCTCCTGAGTGCTTTCAATGACAAGACTAAGGGGCTGGCAATCCACTAACAAGTATTAAAGATTCAATAAAAAAACACAACTGTTGACCTCATTGTGGACCCAGAAGAAAAGTCAGGTGATCCCCAAAGTCAGTAGCATCCAACGTCAATGAATCATGTACGAAATGTTGTGCCAATCAATATTGGGATGGTGAGAATTTGATGAAAAAGTTGCTCCATCATTTCTGTCCCTTTCTTAATGGCCACTATACATTTTCTACTGGACTCCACATGTTCTTGTAATCGTGTGTGCTTTAGCTCGGTTTCTAAGCTGTTTCTCTCTCCCCACTCAGCCTTTACGTATTCCCTTCTTCCCCTCTCTCATTTACTTCCATTGGAGGGCATCGATTTGCTCTTTTTAGCCCCTTAGTCTGGACAAATATATTTCACTTCATGCAGCCCCGTTCAACTTGTCCATCCTTCCCTCTGTCGTGCTTTACTCTTCTGCCTCCTTCATTAGTCCAGCCCTCCCACTATTCAAGAACATGACAGTATGAATACAACTGATTGAAACACTATGGCAAATGGACCAAATAATTATTGCTTTGAAGGTTCATGGATTGATTTTTCAGCCTCAAATGTAATTAAGTATAGTGGCAGATTCATACAAATTGGTAGAACCAGTGTGTCTTTCCATTATGTGATATCTTATCAGAAGTTGTTCAAACTCCCGTTACGTAGCGGCCTCTAATAAAACGGACTGTTTGGTGTGCATTAACAATAACATCATTTATGAGGCACTACACTGATTGGCCGGAAATATTGTTGCCATCATCCGGTCCCTCGACAGTAACAAATGCTGTTGAACCGGAGATAAGACAAAAACATTCATCTGCTACTTAGAAATTATGTATCTATTTATCTAATATATCATATTCTAATAACTTGCATATAAACTCTTATTGCACTATTTGTATTTACTATTTACTTGCACTATATTTCTGTTTATCTGATTTATCTGATTGTGTTGCACTGTTGGAGGAGCCTGTGACCTAAGATTTTCTGCACTGTAGCTATGTTCGTATGACAAAATAAAACCTTGAACATAGCTGGACACTGAATATCACTATTTGTTCCCGGTGAGACATCACGCCGAACAACAGCTCAGTGTTCTTGTATCACATATAGACACTGCTGAGAGAGAGAATGAGTATTATCTGGTATAATGGTTTAACAGCAAATCATTAAAATCTCTGAAAGAATTAACCAAGAAAATACATTTATCCTTCAATAATTCCCTTTTGATGTTGATCATATTGCCATTATCCGCTTTACGTTTGTATATCACATGCTTACTATTACTCCCCCTTGGTCTTTTACTCATTTGTTTATCTTTATCTATCTCTAGTTGTTTTCATTTGCAAAGTTGAGTCGAAACATACTACTGCCCTAACAAAAAATAGAGGTGGATAGTACATTTAATAAAATACTTTATGCTAAGGTGCAATTTTAGGATATGCGTACTTTAGTTCTGAGTTTAGTTTTTACATTTCCCTTTACTTTATACTTCTACTTTGCTTTATCTCACAGGGAATACTTTATACAACACAACTACTTGACAGATTCAGATTAATACAAAAATATAACATATCATAAAACAATACTAATACATGATGTATTATGAAAGGTTTAAGTACCCAGTGTTGTGTAATGTAATTAAAAAAAGCTCCATAACAGCTACAACATTAAAGTGATGGACACATTAAAACAGTAATTATAATCCAATAATATAATGTTAATCATTATGAAATGGCAAGTTGATATGTTAATACCCTTGGACTTTTACTTAAGTAACATTTCAAAAGCAGGACTTTGACTTGTAACAGAGTATGGCTACACTGTGCTATTACTACTTCTCCCACCAAGGTCGAAAATGTCACTAATCTAAAGATTTTCATAGTAGGTTAATTATCCTTGGTTTTAAATATCTAAACAAGAAAAAAACAAGAAATGTGTTCAAGCAATTACAGGAACATAACCATACTCCTGAAAGTTAAAGCATAAGGACAACAATGTGTATTGTAATTATTTAAAGGAGTCCACAAAATATACTGTAATGCCTATAGATCAAATTCAATTAATGTTAGCACTGAAAAGATCTTGATAAGGAATTCTACACAGATTTTGTCACGCATCCACTATGAATATCACCCGGGGCTGGATCCATGTAGCCCCGTCATCCACCCAGCATCCTGCCCTGAGGTGAGGACATGTTTCCATCTGCTGATCCTTTGGAGCATTGCAACAGAATCTGAGGAAAGACTGGATCTAAACGCCACCCTGAGGAAAGCAGCCCCTGTTGTAGAAGAGTTAGCTTCTCATTGGACACTCAAACTTTCAGTCTAGAAAACGTCTTTCCAATGTTCGTTTCTGCATCAATGTTAGCCCAAACTTTGCCTTGGATGAGGAGTCCGGAGCAGACACATTTTCAGTCCCCTTAATAAAAGTCAACAGCAGCTCTGACACAATCCCCCCCCAAGATGTCAGAGCCCATTTAATTCAGACTACTCAAAGAGGGGGAAGTACTGCTCTGGAGAAGAAAGTAGGCGATAAATAAAGCACCAGAAAAGCATCAATCCTTGCTACTAATTTTAATTTTTCGTAACTTTCCAAACATCATTGGTAAAAAAACAGCACATTTCATTGCAGTTTAGTTCAAACATCAGGAACGAAATATAGAAAAGCAATTGCAGATGATTTACAAAATATATACATTAAACGTATACATATACATACACACAGACATATTTACAGTTTTATACTTTAAGATCAATTTCAAATACAGTGGGGTCCAAAAGTCTGAGTCCACTACCGAGAACTGTACATGTAAATGAAAACTACAAAACGTATACAAGTGTTGTTCTCTCAAAGCTTCTGATTTAAATACATTAAACATCAAGATATCAAAGCACATCTCAGGTAATGTAGATTCTCAAAATTGTAAAAAAAGAAAATAAAAGATTAATATAAAATCCTTAAACTACCTGCATTTATTATAAAAACATCATGCAATATTTGGAGAAATTAAGTATTTGACTTTGTTTGTTTTCAAAAAACAAGTTCCCTGAACTGGACTCAGGCTTTTGTCCCCCACTGTAACATCTCTGTGTAAATGTATTTGTATATACCTGATGTATATATTGCACCTTCGATCTACATAAAACAAAAACACCACCACACTCTGCTTAGACAACAACACTGTCCTCACCCAGCCGTCCTCAACAACCGGCCATGCTAAAGCCAGCCTAAAAGCCTTTTGGTAGCCTTTTGCTAGCATGGCCAGTTACTGATGAGTATTTTGCCAGAAGTGAAGAAAATATTAAAAAAAGGAAAAACACTTAAAAAATCACAAAAGCAATAACAACAGAGATATTGTACTTCTTAGAGGTCGTGACATCAGTTATTCTTTATAAGCACAGAGAAATCATAGGACTGATCAAAGGGGCGCGCTGACCTACGCTACGCTAATGGAGACAATGCAACGACATGTGGATAGATGCAGGGTGTACGGCAAGTTCAAATGTGACTTAAAGGGGCCTGCTGGATCGAGAGTTGTTGTTAGTGAGTAAATATTTACTTCGCCACTGATCAAAGCGAAAGTCTTCTTATGTACATAACGAGCTGGGACTGTGCAGAGCATGGACTCATTTGCAAGTTTACTCGTGACATCTATCTAGGATGAGTGCAATTTTCAAAAATCAACATTCCTGCTGAGGGCATCCCGATGTGTCTGCTCTCGGTTCTAGAAACAGCTGTTTGTATTTCCATGCAGCAAAACATAGAGAGCCGAAAATATAACAAGCACTCCATGACAGAATACTTCAAACTCATAATGAATGTCATCACAATTACAAACACTACTACAAAGGTGGGTCATATTACGTTGAATGCCAATTAGCAGCACTTGTCAACTACTTGAGCTCTCGTGGCCAAATTAGACAACAAACCAGGGTCTCAAGAGGCCAAATTATCTGGGTCAATACTGCAATTGCAACAGTCAAAGACCCTGCTAAAATGAGTTTATATCTCAAGTAGAACGGTGGAAAAACAATGGCAGCATATGCCAAACACTACAATGACAAAACAAAAATTACAACTTAACCCACAAGTATAAACAGTATGCAATAATACAACCCAGATTTGTTGCAGTGTTTACCACGGTGATTTACTGACTTTTAACTAATCTTTTTTTTGTATGTAGTGTTGACAGTATTCTGTACACCCCGTGGATGTCTGGAGAGGTGTGTCTTTCTTCTATGACCTCCCCATCCTTCAGCCAATGACATCTTGCTCCCCTTCATGTCACTTTCCATCGCTCTGCTCTACAGACTCTCACCATGTTCCATCAGAGGATACAGGACTGTATCTTCTGCTGGCTACATTTGATTGTCCCTTTTTCCTCCGATCCCACCCTTCCAATCTGCCCCTGCCCTGTGCTCCCCCCCGCCGCCCCCCCATATATTTATGTTTCCCCCTTTATGATGCGCTCATCACCGCCACGTCTTGCTTCATCTCCTCTTGCTTGATCTCCATTGCTCCTCCGTTTCTACTGCTGCCGAACCCAAAAGGTAAACTCGATCCATTGTTCGCGTTCTCCTCGCCGGAGTCAAAGCTCTTCTCTTCGAGCGGCTTGCCGATCCACGCGCCGTAACCGTGGCTGCTGAGAGCGCGGAAGAAAAGATCCTTGGCTAGCTGGAAGGACGTGGCAGACATCTTGGCCTGGGAGTAGGAGGGCAGGGAGAGGAGCTCAGTGCGGCCGCTCTTCTGGCACACAGAGCGGAACAGACAGAACAGGTTGGACTTGGAGACCCTAGACACGCTCAGCTTGTTGCTGGAGAGGAGACAATAGAGGGATGTTCAGTGAAAGAGTTCATCAAACAAAGAAAACTGGCACAACTGCTTCTTATTTAGCTGGTTTAACTGCCTGCTGCTCACTGTTTTGGGCCATTCAAAAGGAATGAAGCTTGTGGTTACTTAGCTTTTACTAAAATACAGCAGAGCATTTGAGGATATTTAAAATAAAAAACATTGTTGCCAAGGGTTCTCTCACGTTTGTTTTGTTAAGCGTAATTTATAATAATTATTATAACCACATCTTATATTTCTTTATATATGAGTGCAAACCCAATTTAAACTGATACAGTACAGATAATACATGTTCAAACAAACACAATCCCAGGGATATGTCTTCACAATGATATGTTCTTTGTATCAATTCCACCGTGAGCAATAACTTATACACGAAAAAAAAATAATCACATTTTTGGAAATCGTTTTGGAGGCACACTGAGCGTCTGGGTAAATCCATCTCTGCTTGGGTTAAGAATTGACTTGAATCTGTTGAAGGTTAATAAAGTTGTTAAGAAAAAAAAAACGTTAATAGCACCACGACGCTTCCTAAATAGTAAGGTCGTTACGTTGATAGTAACTCACCATGACAACAATCCAAAGCTATTCGTTAAGAAAAATGTGCCGTCGGGAGATACATACCCGTCCAGTTTGCCTTTGGTGCCGTCCAGCACCTCCACACTGTGCTGGTCCGGATAGCTCCAGTTCACACTGGACTCCTTGGTCTTGCCTGTGTGCCGCGTGGAGTCGTACACACTCACTCTGCCGACCTACAGGAGGAGAGGGAGAAGGGAAAGGAAGAGAGCATCTATTTCAATCAAGCTAATTTAGCCCTTGGTGCAAGTCAGCAAACAGAGCTGCTAAATAAGTGGTAGAATGCATGTGTTAGTGTGACGGCTGCCTCAATTAGAAACAGTAGATTAAACCAATTTCACTAATATGTGAATGAAAGCCAAGGAAGTGTTCAGGAAAAAAGGAACCAGCTGAAGTGTGCCTCGTTGCCAGCTCCTGTATCTCTCCACAATTCGCCCAGCGGCATTGGAGTGACCTACCTGCGCTTTGTTAATTGATGGATGAGCCAAATGTAAAGAAGATGAGCAATGAAGAAACAGGAACAGATAGGAGTGAAGGCAGCTTAATTCAGTATTTTTTGACAATGACCTCAATACCCCTGATTAATGTCCACAAGATTCAAAGGTGTTATTGTCATAAGCACAAAGCTGTAGAAATGGCAATGACATTCTTCTGACCTGAGCTCCTCAACAATGCAACATATACAATAAAATACTAAATAGTGCAAAAAGTCTATACACATGTCAATAGAATATGGGATGTGTAAAAGAACAGAATATGAAATTAAATCATGTAAATTAAGACAAAATTAAATACGGTTTATTGCGGCGATAACTATTTATATAAATTAGTATATTGCAAGATGATAACATTTGATGTTGCCAACAATCTACAAAGCTACTTACCTCTGGGTGATTCAGCATGAAGGGGGGGGGGAGGCTCTGGGTGAACGCCTCCCCGTCTCTGGACAGCCGACAGCAGACAGCACGAGTGAGGTGCCCGTGGCTGTACAGATAGCCTGATGGAAAATTGAGACAAGCAATGTAAAAGTCACTGAATTTCACTGATGTCACCTCTCGTATGTCACATGATCTGTTCCTTATCAGAACACCATGTTTTACCTAGCGTGATGGACTTCAGGTAGATGGGATGCAGGAAATGGGTGAGCAGCGACCCCTGGAGGCCCAGCACGTTCCAGCGCAGGATCTTATCGCTGCAGCTCATGGTGCGCAGCCTCTCGCCGTGCTGGATGCCGTCCCAGGTGGGGACGATGGCACTGGACTCCACCGGGATGGTGCCCTCGCCTGGGTCAAGAGACAACACACATACGGGGGTCACAGGTCTTGCTTCCACACCAGTGAGGGGAATCATTTAAAAAGGTCTCCTATCATGCTATTTTTAGGCATATATTATGGCTCTCAGATATATACAAATATATAAAAAACATGTCTATGATGGGTTTTGCTGAAAATACCAAACAGATCTTGCATTTTAGACATCCCTCATATCCCTCCCTCCAGTACAGCTTAGCTCTGAGTGTTAGCGATGCTTGCTAATGTAAACAAAGACCATATTACGTCCAAAACAGTCGGGCATTGTTTCTGATAGTGCCGTGGGTCCACATGTCCAATATCTGGATCAGCTCTGTTGTACCCCCGTTTTTAGAGATTTGTGTACGGAGGAAAAGAGAGGGGGGTTTTGTTTTCTGACACTTGAGTACCCTGACACACCGGGGGACACATATTTATGTATAAAAGACATCAAAAAGTGTATTTCGCATGATAGGTCCCCTTTAAATCGAAGCGTGGCACTGATACATTTTTGTGAGTGCCAGATGTGTGTCCGTCTCATCTCTCACCGTTCTCCACTTTGGTGCGGAGCTTGCCCTGCTTAGCATTCTCAAAGAGAGGCTGATGACCCTCAACGTCGTCCCCTGACTCACTGCATGACTTGTCAAACAGAGCGCCGTCCCCGCAAGGTGCCGTGCTGTGGACGAGAGAGAAAGACGAGACATGAGGTATTGAAATGAGGAGGTCAACATTGATCCAAACATTCAACAACGATAAATCAGAATGATGGATATGATGGGAATGGGAACAGGAGAAGAACGTGGTGGAGGGAAGGGAGAAAGGAGAAAGAAAACATCTGACCTGATGTAGAGGTGGAAGGTGATGTCAGATTTGATTCGAAGTTTGTTGTCCTCCGCTTGCTCAAATATGCTGTCGTCTGTGCCGTCGTAGTGCTTGATCAGTTCAATGTACAGAAACCTGAGGAGAAAGGAAACAGAAAGTTAGACTTTTAAATAACGTCCTGCAGACTGGGTGGGTCTTTTTTCACAATAGGGGGGATAATTAAAATAAAAAGCAAGATCTATTTCTACCGAACGAATCCCCTTCTGGAGATGATCTCGGCGTGGCAATCGTTGACAGTGTCCCCTTTAAGGCTCAGCTCCTCCCCTTTGACACAGCGATTTCCTGACAGAAAAACAAAACAATAGAAACATATTCAATGTCAGAGCATGAACCAATGCAACGTCTCTTGGTCAGCAGTGACCTAGTTCTGCTTTCTGACAGTATATGCCTCTAAGCACAGAGTTCTATAAAACGTCTTCACATCAAGGAAAAATGCAGGCAAAAGTTGACGGGTGTACCAGTTCCCAGGCTGACAACGGTCCCCAGGCCCTCCCCCCGCCTCATGACGATGGTGGCGAGAATCTTGCGTCCCAGAAGGCTGTGCTGGATACGTGTGGTCAGGGCGTTGAAGCGCTGGTGACTCAACATCGCTATCTGGTCGTGCAAAGTGCTGCCACTCACTGGGAGCTAGAGAGAGGGGTGCAAACAAAATCAAAAAGGAAATGAGGATTATTTAATATTTGGTACGTCTGAAGTATTTATGGCTGTGAAATTCAATGAAACATCTCAGGAAAACTACAATAGCAAGTTATTAAAAGCTTTCCAAATGTGTGTAATGTTTATATTGTGTCATATCAAATTCACTACCTTTTATGCTACAAAGCGATGAAGTGATTCAGTTACTCTGAAGCCACCAAGGTGTGGGGTAGAATAGTCTCAGGGTGTAGTTAACTTAAGACTCCTTATGTTCTAACTGAGGTCACATGTTAGTCTGAGTGGGCAGATGTTATTTTTTATGTGTGATTTGCCAAGGTGAGATGGTTAACCAATTACATGCAGGTGTTGACTGTAACTCCATTATGCTCTGCGTAATCCCCACGTTGAGCCAGAGAAGGCTAATGTTTCATGACAGAAAATGTGAACCATTAAGAAGTCAGTACCTCAGCTGGGATTAGCTCCCCGGTGCGGGCTGCCCTCTCGGCTTCTCCAATCAGAACCCGTAGAGCGGCATCTGCTGCTTCCTGTTTTCCCTGCTTCTTGTTGGACGCACACACTGGAGGGAACCAGCGTCCGCCCAGTTTAGCCTGATATGTGAACCTGAGCAGGTGCAAAGAGAAGGAGGATTTAATAGTTTTTCTCAATCACTTTAAGAACAAAAAGGTCCCAAGGGAACACGAGCAGAGAAAAAGTGTTGTTAGCGGAAAATGACTTTCAATAATGTTCCAAAACTTTTCATTCTTAAAGAAATGTCTTTTTTCCAGGGACACAAAGAAACATATTTTCCCGAGAACATGGTTCCCCGGACAGTCAGAGGATTAGTCTAGTGCAGAGGTCGCATTAACCGAACATTTTCCGCCTATGACGGATTTTTTTTTAACAATGACGGAAAAATCTGAAAGCAGTCCGTCATTTTTGACAGATTCGAACAAACTCGGAACAGCGCCAAAGCTTCCCCGTAGCGAGGCTCCGGTGTTATCCCGTGTTATGCATGCCCGCCAAAAAGGAAATGATATCGTTTCCAAACCTAACTTTGTCGTACAAATCATTGAAATGTCTGGGAGTTTTTTGCTTTACGCTGTGCGCGCTCCCGTGAGGTGCAGTGGGCATGCATAACACGGCATAACACCGGAGCGTGCTTCCCCCCCCCGCCGAGTTGTGTACAGAGTAGACCGACGGGTAATAATGTATTTTGAAGAAATTGTTTACGATCCTGTCCGTCAAAAAGACGGGCAGCGAAAAAGTCTAGCGCCACCTCTGGTCTAGTGTGTACATGTTATCTGTGCTTTCATGCAGCTCACACATACTTGGGCTCGTGCGGGGGCCCGGACTGGCCCACCAGTCGGATCTCAGCAGCAAAGCCCCGGGCTCTAGCGTACTCCAGAAGACCCGACACTGCGTTGTTGTTGAGGTGGTTAATGAGGTCTCCGACCCCTGCCTCGTGAGCCGCTCGCAACTCGTCTGCAGTCAGAGGGGGCAAAGAGGGACATGTAGTCCCAGACCCACTGCCATCGTTATCACTGGAGGAGCCCAGGGGCAACTGAGGCTGGAGAGGGGAGAAGGAGAGATTTGAACAGTATTGAGCAAATTGAGCAGAACAGCCTGACAGAGGCCACACAATAATTTATTTCAGCCTCCAGGGCGATCTGCTCGTTTTCTAAAGACATTATACTCATTTTGAAGATGTGCAAAGCCCTTCTCTTCCCTCCTTTATTCTCTGCCTCCGAGTCCTCACCTTGTTGAGCTGCAGTCTCCCGTCAGCCATTAACTCTTTCACAGCCTCCTCTGCAGCCAGCTGGCGGGCTGCCTTCTTGCTCGGAGCTGAGGCCTCCAGAAACAAGCTCTCTCCGACCTTCACCCTGTACATGAACCTGGACACAGATGGTTAGGATGAGTGGAAAGACAGAAAGGGAGAGAAATCATTTATTATGTTACACTTGCCTGCCCTTAATGATAAACAAGAAGACACAACAGAGTATACGCTATCATTTACAAGTGGTCATGCATGCAGCATTTTTAGAAAGTGACCCAAGGAACACAAAAGCTGTCATTATATCTACCAGTCAGCTGCCTAAAGGGATAGGTCATAAATAAAGAGAGAGTAGACTGAGACAGTGTTGTGTGTTTGTCAGCTGACTACAGTACTGACATTTTGGATAGAAGATAATCCAAACGGATGGACACAGAGGAGGGGGAGAGGGTCAGTACCTCGGGTCATGGGGTGGGCCGGCCTGCCCGGTGATGATGAACTCGATGGGGCTCTCGCTGCGCTGGCTGTACTCCATGAGGACCGACACAGGATTCTTCCCACCGGGCAGAGAGCGGGACAGCGGCGGTCGAGGTGCTTCCACCGTCCCCATCCCTTCCACACTCGTGGTCCCAAAACCACCGCCTGTGCCTTCAGCTGGCACCTGGGATGCAGCGGGAGACAACAAATATATTTTCTACCAGGGCTGGACATAATCACAGATAACATGTCAGCCTTCGTATCTTCTAAAACTTGACTTGTGTATGTGTACTCGGCTGTTTACAGTGTCTGCTTTGAAGCATTAAATGAAGTTATACCTACTAAGGCTGAGCGAAACAACATTTACATATCAAATTGGTTACATTTGAAATTGCAACTTTGGGGGACTTAAGATGGCTGATGGGGGTCTTAAGATGGCTGATGGGAGCTTTTTTCCACACATTTAATGAAGAACTTACACTGGGGTCTGGGAGCACTTCCATCACCTGGTCCACATTGGCGGCATTTCCATCGCCTCCTGTGCTCGGCCCTCCTTGCATCTCTGCGATCAGAATTTGCAGGGTGGTGGCAGCAGCGTCCTTTTTGGCAACCTTTTTACTGGACGCCTCTGCGACAGGAAACAGCCTTCCATTGAGCAGCACCTGCATACGAAATCTGGCACGGGAACGTGGGAGGGGGGGGAACATTTACAAAGATTAGACACAGTGATTCGTCAATACATGATTCATTGAGCAGCACCAATTTTTCTTCCTAAGACCTGTACAAATAAATTGTCATTGTTAATTGGCAACATCATGTGTCTTCATTAAGGCTGGTATATTTCCCACAGACTTTGAATCGATAAATGAGTCAACAGGTGCTTTACAGAAAGTAAGAAATGTGGGCAGATCAACAAAAAGATGCCTTTCACACAATGAAAAGACGGATAGCATTTCATCACCCGTGTCTGTAACCTTGTAACATTTAGGGATGCCCTGATCTAACTTTTACTTTCCTGGTACCTCAACTAAGAGCATGTTCTGTTACAGATCACTCCAACGGGGATTTTGTTACCCCAAATGTTAGGTTTACATGCAACTATTTAGGTATGTTTAATAAGAGATGCACTGGAAACTAAGTTGTTGACCTGCTGTGACTTGATGAATGTTACAGATACAATGACATTGACAAATACATTGTATTTAAAGTGAATTGTTCAATACCTGATCTATAAACAGCACCCTGGATTGATTCCTAGCTAGTCTTTAATATTACAACATGACTGAAAAGACAATGATGATACATATCATTTTTTGTGGCGAACCTTGGGTCGTGAGAGGGTCCCGACTGGTCGAGGAGCTGGAACTCACAGGTGTGTCCCAGATACTGGGCGTACTCCATGAGGCCGCTGACAGGGTTCTTCAGCTTCACCTCCTGCAGTTTGGCCCACAGGTTCTGGGGAGGTGGAGCAGCCAGCGACACAGCCACAGTTCCCACAGAGCTATTCGCATGATCTGCTAGTAGTTTCCCAGCGTCTGTCTCTCTGCGGATGGCGTTCAGGAATTCTGGGATCTCGTCAGTGGCCCACTGTCCTTCGTTTGCCTCTAGCTCTTTAGATGGGGTGAGGAAGGATTCAGGCTAAAAAAGGGGAAAGCAGAGGTAACGGGTTAATAAAATCAAGGTAGACCTCCAAGGCTGGTAACCTCAACTCATCAAGTAAACAGACATTTCACATCATCCAAGGACAACGTGTAGTTTACATGCAAGCCCTAACATTTGTTTCCAGTAAACATTATGCTACTGTCGGTCTTGTTAGCGTAATATAAAGACTGTAAACAGCAATTAAAGTGTAGGCTATTTCCCACTGTCAAACTGCTTATAAATCACTTTGTAGAGGCTGCACGTGGTGGGAAACACTTTTGATTACCTAGGAATTGTTGGCTGCCAATAAAGTAATGTATCCAGGTCAAATAGATTCCATTTTTTTTTGTTTAGTTATGTTATTAAAATGTATGCCAATGAGTCATGCCTCTTATGTTTTGTGTATCATTGTATATTTATATGAAATTAATCACCTTGATAGTGTGACCATCAGGGAGTGGCTGGGGTTCGAGGCCTGGGATTGGCAGTAGTCGAGACGAAGGGAGAATACCAGAGCCTTCTCCCTTTGCTCCTCTACCGGGTTCCTGCCCCATCTGACCCCCCTCATTGCGAGGGCTCGTGGCGGCTTTAATGCTCCTTTCCATCCTCTCTCTGCGGTGGGTGGAGAGCTCCCAGGTGTGAGGGGTAACTTCAGAGTTCTTAATGACTTCACCTTGTTTCTCCAGCGAGCAGAGGGTGGGATTCACCCGATTGGCACTCCTAAGACCCAGATTTTTGGATATGAGCAGAGCATTTGCCTCCCCTGCAGTGAGGAGGTACTGCAGAATTTGATCTTTCTGCTCGGCCATTGCGGGAAGTGCGAGTTCGGGAACAGGGGAACTCGAAGCACAGGGGGGATGTTTCACCTGCTGGTGACCTTTTGCTGGTGACAGGGATTGCTCAAACTCAGATGACTCTGAAGAGGAGGAGCAGGAAGAAATGGATTCTGTGTCACAGTCCTCTTCTTCTTCTTGTCCCCTGCTTTCTTCTGTGTCTGTTTTTAGCTCAACCTTGACTTCACGATCTGCAGGGTGTCCTGGGCTAACACACAGATGGGAAGGTGAACTTTGTACTTTATAATTGTGATCTTCCTTGCCACTGAGAGGCTCTCTGTAAAGACTCCACTCGGGAGGGAGGAGTCCTTGCTTCAAGACTTTCTGAGAGCGCTCCAAAGAGTAGAGAGCCTGGTTCACTATCTTTTTAGGCAGACGCAGTTGTTTGCTCAACAATTTTGCACATATACAGTTGTTCGGCTTCAAAGCAGCCAAAACCCTGTAAACTTGGTCCTGGATGTCAGAAGTTAGAGCGATTGTCGAGCTTGAACTTGCTGAGCTGCTCGATGCAGAATGTCTGACAAACCTCTCTCCTCCTCTCTTGGGAGATTCTCGATGAAGGGATAGATTATGTAAATCGTCACACAACGAGTCTGCTTGAACACACCTTGAGTATTGGTTGTGCTTCTGCGCTTGCAACTGGTTAGGATTCGGGTGTCGAGGACCTAGGGTGCCTCTCGGGGCTCCTGGGTATACAGACCTCTGATCCTGACTGTACCCCCCTCTACCTCTTGGGCTGTTGTTAGGGTATGGGTATCTGTTGTAACCTGACTGGGGCTGGTATGAACAATTAGGCCACCTGTCAGATGTGACTCCGCCTCCTCCACGCAGATTGGCTCTGAACTGTGGCGCCTCAGAGCTGTGTCCTCTCAGAAAGTCTGCTTGTTGGTACTGAAAGGAACTGGGACAAGGACTGGGGCTCTGATTCTGATAATGTGAGCTGTTAGGGACGTCTGGTTTAGGGGTGACTTTATTTTGCTTTGATAAGGGGGGAGCAGGGGGGGTGAGATGAGCTGGGGGCGGCTGTGTGGGCCCTACAGGACGAGGAGGGCTGTTGTAGTAACTCGAATATGGGCTCTGCGGTGGGCCAGCTCTAGGGTAAAAGGAGACTGGGCCAGGCCTGTAGTTATTGTCCTTAGCTTGGAAGTCAGGTGGAGGATGCCGGTGGTACTGTTCTCTGTAGGGCCCTCCTCTACCTCTGCTCATAGCGCAGGGGTGGAGCGTGAAGGGGGCCGGTGCAGCTTGTGGGGCAGATTCTGTGAGAGTGTGCGTCCTCTAGCACAAAGAGCAGACCTGGTGGAAGGTCAGGGAAGGCCAGTTTCAGCAGAGCATCTGCAATACAAACAAAGGTCAATGTTAGGAGATTATCAAAGGGAACAAAATAATTTAACAATGTAAAAATGAGCAGCTGCATTAAGGCCAGATACAGTTATTTTCCAACCAATTATACACAAATGTGTGCCCCGCTGGCAAATCCGCAACCTGCTTAAGTGTCCTTGGATAAGTTAGTGAACCTATACCAGCAAGGACACGTAATTAAAGTCTGGCCTTCTTAAAATACACTATAAAACAGTGGGCAATGGAACTTCAGGGTATAATTGAAAACTAATTAAATTATCTGCAAAGGATAGGCTGTCAAATAAATCAAAACTGTTAACATTGCTGTGTATATCTCCAGACTATGCTCCTGTCAGTGTACAAGGATACCGAGTGGTGACAAACTGTCTCTTCCAGCCACACTGAAACATAATCCCAGGGTGAAAGGATGGTGATTAATAATTCAGACCTTCTTGTGACTATTCTGTTTTATTTCTGGCCTTACAAATTATTGCTGGACCTGGATCCATAGCAGAGAGGGAAAGTGAGACACTGGTGCAGACGAAAAGGGCAGTTTCAAGGACACAAGAACGTAAAGGGCAGCCTGTCAGTGACAAGCTGTGGACAGAAAACCTTGTAGTTGCCAGCTGACAGTCCTGACTATGAGGAGCATATTTTGCACAGCAAGGTTTTCCCCTCCTCTTAAAACACACCTGAACACTTTCAGCAAAAGTGAAGAACCCAAACTGCATAGTGCTGAATTCCAATATCCTGCTATTGAACAACAAACATTGATTCAGCTTCAAGTGTCATATCTGACAAGACTCAATAATGTCTAAATCAGTGAGACTGACAACAAGGAGACACACAATACTGAGTTTCAATTTCATCCCCCTGGCCCAGTCAGCATCACCGGTCTGTCACATAGAGCTGAGCTGGCCTGAACACCGCCACATTAATAAAGAACAACATAGTGTTGGTTCATCACAGTAATAGGGGCCGACAGGGCCGGCAGCCCAGGGGCCAAACGTGGCTCGGGGTGACTCATCTTGACCCTGATGCAAAGCAACAGTTGACAGCCAAAATAACAAACAAAAAAATATGAACCCACTGTCATTATGCTCCTCTCTGTTATGAGCCGGAGGAGACGCATGGGTATGATGACAACCCATATGACAAATGATGAATCAACTCTTTTGCTCACTTCATTAGGGCTGCTCGATTATGGCAAAAATCATAATCTCGATTATTTGGGTCAATAATTGATATCACGATTATTAAAAACGATTATCCATTTACTTTGAAAACATCAATTTATTGGAGAAAGCAATATGTGAACAGTATGTTTTGAACAGTTGATTACCCTGAACTTTAAGTATAATTAAACTGAAAAAAATAAAATTGTAATAATAATAATAAAAAAATTATCGTTTTATTTCAATTACGTTGTTTTCGTAATCGTTGCAAAACATAATCGTAATTGCGATTAAAATACTATTAATTGAGCAGCCCTACACTTCATGCTGTTATGTCAGAAAGCACATTACAATACCACCAATACACAGTCTGATGTCCATCACTGAGACCACGGTCAAGTTAGAAGTGCAAAGATTAAGCCTGGTAAATGCTCCAATTCCAGTGTTATGTTGAATCACAAGTGCATGCAACAACGACTCACACTCTTACTTTACATGGCCTTGTGAATCTCACCTATAGGAGGAGTAAGAGGCGGCGGTGAAAAAAAGAGAGAATTTAACGTTAGTGCTCCGGTAGCCTCGCAATGACCAATAAATACTCACGTGTTAATTAAAAGCAATTCCAATTCACTAATCATATCGTAAATAAGTTAAGTAAGCACGGAACCCGTTGTCGATCAGAAATAGTTACGATGATCTTGTTTAATGAAACGGCAAAAGTGTTATCCAACGCGCAGTTGTTTCTTCCGCTTTGAGGAGAAGAGGTTCTTTCTGTAGCGTCTACAGTAAAATCTCCAGCTCGCTTATTTATGTTGTAGGCAGGGGGGTAAAAAACGCGTTGCTGACTATTGCACCACGTCGGTTGGGGGTATAATCACTGCATGACTCGGGTAAGGAAAGGGAAACAATACGATAAGCGCAATAAACACGACTTAAGTTTCGAATTCATTTCTGAGGATAAGTTATGTTTCTGGGTTGGTCACGTGACCTGCAGAGGTGCACACAGACTGACTGCACACATGGGCAGAAAATGTCTGTAAGCAGTGGCGGTTGTAGACCAATTTGACTTGGGGGGGGGCACAATAAAAGCGGGTTAAAAAGACAAAGATAGTATAAAGTAATTGTGTAAAATAAACATAAAATACAGAAATTGGTAGGCCTATTTGTTTTAGTAAAATTAAGTTACAGTCCTTTGTTTCAGTAGTTTTTTTAGAGTATTTGTTTTAGTAACTTTAAGTGACAATTTAATTAAAAAACATAAACAGTATTTGCTTATAAGGTAATGAAGAGTTTAATCTCCACTGTACATATGGGTCTCTGATTTAATTCCAATAAATCGTAATATTGTAACCTTTTTTTTTTTTAAGGGGGGCCACAGGGGGTTCCCCTGGTCAGTGTTACAGCTGGATGCAAGAGTTTATTTTTCATCATAGCGATGTGGAATGAAGAAACCGAAGACCAGCGCACACGCTATTTGTTGTTTGTTTATATCACGCAGTGGGTTCTTCTTCTCTCGGTTATCACCCAGTCTGTCTTTCGGTTGTTGCCTCTTTTGAATGACGAATACACACTACTGCCGCCTGCTGGTAAGGAGAGTTATTGCCACTCAAGCATGCACAGTTTGTACGTGCTACTTGGCCGTCGGCTGAAGTCTTTGCGGTGTGTTCCAGTGCGAAACATGGCCAAGACGCAGGAGACGTGAGGCGAACACAGTCGTGTTCTCTCGGGACGTGTTCTTTGGTGTGTCTGGGCCTTAAGAAAGTAATACGTACACAGGCTCTTCTGTGGGTACTGCTTCATGGTTAAAGAGGTCAATCTGTGTTACTGTTGAGCTGCAAGGACNGACGCCGGCTGGAGCTAGCCCTCTGCGGCTCCGTTAGCTCCGGCGACCACCACAGGGATAATTGGGTCCCCTATTAACATTTGCTCCCGTTTAGCATTATGGGCGTCATAGCCATAGACTATAAAAGTCTTACCCAAGGCTGAATCATAAACTAAAATGTATATGTATGTATAAAGGGCTATGTCCTTAGCTGGCTAATAAGTAACAAGCTAAGCTACCAAGCACACAAATACCTGCGAACGGGGTTAACATGTATAATATTATCATTTTAGACTTCTTGGAAGTTCTGTTAGTACATTCAAGCGCACAGCACGACATTTTAATTGTCTGGTATTGGTAACAATATTCCCTAAAAGGCACAATCACCACGAACACGGCTAAAGCTAAAGGGTCAAGTACAGTACTATGACTAACTAACGTTGTAGCCTCTATGGTTGTAGCCTAGCAGAGTGGACAAGTTGCTGTTAGCCGACAGTGAGGCATGTACATGTCCATCAAAGTGACCACGCCCTAATTTATGCAAAAACATTAAGACCTAATATAAATAAAAGGGTCGTGTTAGAAAACAATTCACTCACAGATTCATAATTATGAAGGTGTAATCTAACTATATCGATAATATTTATTGCATCCATGGGTAGAAACATGTTTTCTTTCTGCTGTAAAGTTGGGCATTTTAACAAGGGGGTCTATGGAAATTGCTCCTTTCTGCAGTCAGTCCCTAGCGGCCCATGTATGAACTATTTTGACTCCACTTCGAGCGATATAATTACTAACAAAGCACTTATATACTAATAAAGGACTGGCTTATCTAAAGCCAGTTGAGTAGCACTTGAAATGTTTGGCTCTATGAAACCTGATGTACTTATATGATTCTGTTTTCTTCAAGGTTGTATCTTCCTGGTCGAATGTACTTATTGTAAGTCGCTTTGGATAAAAGCGTCAGCTAAATGCAATGTAATGTAATGTAATGTAAATGCAGTGTGTTGCACTTCCGTATTGGCGTCCCGGCTGTTCCCCAGAGTTTGCCGCTTGGTATTTTCTCATGTCTGTGTTTCTCTCTTATTCTGTTGCTGCTATAACACCTGAACTTCACTACAGGGATCAATAAAGGTCCATCTTATCTTTAAAAAGGCACTGAAACATTCGTGAAAATATGAATGAGTTCATTTAACTACATCAGCAGTGTGTTCCGTTTACAGTTCAAATCTACCAGGCGGCATAGAAATATTAGATGCAGACTAAAGCCATGTACTCAAACTCTGCTATGGTAAAAGTTTGACAAGATGTCTCATCAAACCAACCATTAAATAAACACTGACAATTTATTCTGACAACTCATGAGAGTAAACGTTACAGATCTATGACGTTCTGAATAGAGTTATCTCTGGGCTAATGTGAGATACACGAGATATACACTCTATAACGTTACACATTGTAAAACTTGACTTTATTTTGCAGGGTCAAACACTAAGGGAGGAAAACTCTCACTGTCATCACCTTGCTTTTGCTTTTGTCGGAATCCTTTATGTTACCAAGTAGGTTAACACATACGAGGAATTCACTTTGGTAAATGGTGCATTCAAAGACACAGAGAGAAGAATACGTAGCAAAAAATGAATATACAAAGCTATTTGAAAAACAATGTTCAAAATAAAGAAGATATTTACACAAAATAGAGTTATGTGAGAAACTGAGTACAGTAAAATCACATAAACTAGGTCAAATACTATACTATATTCAAAGTGGAGAGCTGTGTGGACGAATTATAAGAAAAAAGGAACCAGGAGCAGCTACAGGTTATACGTGTTGCTTAAATGCGATAAAAGCCACTGAGAGACACGTGTTCGGACATGTTCTCCCTGAATGTGTTACTGTGAAGCCTTATTTACAGTGCTAGCAGATATAGGTTAGCAGTATTTTACAGAACAGCGTTCTTCCTGCAGCTAACCTTAGCTTCACTCCTAGCCTTCAATGCACCGCACTGCCACTGCACCATTTCCCACTATATCCTGCAGCACCGCTAACCACCGTCTGCTAACGCAAAAACCCTTAACCTACATGTAACTCAAGCCGTCAACATGACAAAAAGAACCATACTGTATTTAATAGATTACCTGAATTGGCTATGATTCGCCTCGTGTTGAATAACTCAATGCGATGATATCGGTGATACACAAACAATCAAAGAACTGGTGCGCGAAGAAGTGACGCCCATCGCTCGCGACAAACAGCTAGCGTCGCGTGCGGATGACGCAGCCGCACGGGCAAGGTTCGTATATTTTTGAACGTGTCCTCTGCAAGTGTTTTTAACATTTTGGGTGAATAACTTTTGCTCAAGCAGGGCTCTTTTTTCTATTAAGAGTAGGCTTTGTCTGATCAAATTGCTTTTAGACTTGATCATGAATTTAACTTTTGCCAAGGCAGATAATATTGTTTCTGCAATAAACACAAGAATAAGAAACATACAATAATATATGTAGCCTAAAGTGTATAAGTAGTGACCATGGTAGTGACCTAATACGACATCACTGCCAACAGAACAATCATAGTAATATACAAAAAGCAAAATAAGTAATTAAAAAAGAAAAAATGTGTCACAGGGTATTGTTGTTTTTTTCACAGTCATAACGTAAGAGTGGGACTAAAGTGCTATTCTAAGGTTAAAACCTGATCTATAGAATATAGTAGGCTCCTGTTTTTACACGTAATTAACTTGTTATCGTATTTGTACAGGTAACAGGAACATATTTTATTTAAATCTAAAAATATAGTGATGTTTTGGGAGATCAGACCACATTTTATAATTTGCACTTCACTATCACATCCAGAGGGTGTCAGCATTACTCTGTGAATGTATTGAAGTCAGAAGAACGCTTTCTGGTTTATGTGAACAAAAAAATTGACAGACTTATAACTTATAACTGTTTAAATTATTGAATGATTAAAGAAAAAATATTTTCCCTATAGATCCCCATTGTGTTTACACACAATATTCTTGTTTTTCTACTTTCATTTCCTCCACAAGATTTGATTTAGATCCACTTACTGCTGCAATATAATCCCATGATTTGCATCCATAGTCCCTCTTGAAATCCGTGCCAAGTGAGCAGGTGCAGGATTGGCTGGGCTCTGGCTGAGCACAGAGGCGTGAAGGTGGATGTGAGCTGTTGTTCGAGGTATGCCGGCTCACTGACTCTGGAACAGCATCTCCCTCTTTAGAGGATAAACCGTTTCACTGCATCTCTCGCTCTCCCCCGCCTCTCCTGCTCTCTCTCACCCTCCTTTCCCTTCTTCGTCACTGACCGTATCACACTCTCTCCACTTGTTTTCGGTAGCATTTCTTCCTCTTTAGACCACGCTTTTAATCTTACTCTCTCTCTATTCTATCCTCCCTCATTTCTCTCTCCTGCACTATTTCTCTGTTTATACAGAGGAATGCAGTATGTGGCACGCTGTGGTTCTTTGGCTGTTGATGCTCGCGACTCTGCTCCAGGGTGAGTGACTTTCACTGCTGCTTTGAGTGCTGCTGTGCTCGAACAAGTGTCTGTTTTCTGCATGCTATACTGTATGTGCTCTCTTGCATGTGTGTGTGCCTCTGCATTTAGAGATGGATAAATGGCTGGTTAAATAATCAGATGCATTATACAGTATGATAGATAGATAGATAGATAGATAGATAGATGGATAGATACATAGATAGATGGATAGATACATAGATAGATAGATAGATAGATTGATTGATTGATATTGTATGTCTTTACTGTAAAAAAGACTTATGTCACTTGAGTTATTTCTCACTATTTTTGCGTTATTGTATTTCCTATTTTGTATGTCCTAAACTTACTGTATTGTGCATTGTCATAGGAATCTGGAACTAAAAAAACACTTGCCAACAACTATGCTGTAGCTGGTATTAATTACAAAATGTTCTTTTAAATCTTTTGAATTGACTTTTTGAGATAGATAGCTTTATCTTGAAGGACATTTCTGTGCATCCATTGCAATACAAAGTAGGAAAGACTTCAGTCATAAAGATCTATAAATAAGATGCAAATCCAAAAGGAATATAATAAATGCAATAACAAAATGGTTAACGACATGTCTTATGTATGCGTTGTCAGTGAGAACGGTTAACTAATCAGATGCAATCTAAGAAAGATAGATAGATGGATAGATAGATGTGCTCAGAAAATAAGAAGGGTGATCTATGAAGCTATGAATGCATGGATAATCATTATGGACACTAAATGGACTATTAATCTGAATTATAGGTACACCAGCGGTGGAGTCATATTGATATTTATTAAGATAGTTCAAGAATATAGATTTGACACCAAACAGGAAGTGCATTAATATTAGACCGTTTAGCACTCCCATGTATGGATGTCGTGGTATACAGAAAATATCTGCTATATTTAAAACAATAATATTGCTTTGATGTAAGTAATACACATATGATAATATCATGTTGGCTAATGTGAGCAGTGAGCACTGGTTTTAGTTGATCAGTTCATGGTTTTCTTTTCACTCTTTATTAGTGTTATTGTTATCTTTGTATTTAGTGATAGTTAGAGACCCCCCTCCATCTCCTTGTAGTTTGAGTGTATTCCCTTGTCATAAAAGTCACAATATTCACAATAACCAAAGATGATGAAGTTGAATTTAATCAAGTTTTCCCCAAAGATCTTTCTGTAAATATCACAATAATTTCGTTATTGTGAATAATTTTGGCCATAATCTATCTATAAATCTATTATTGTGACAGCCCTACTCCTACGCAGTTTATAAAGTGGTATCAGCGGTTTGCCTGCAGGCATTCTGCAGCTCTTCAAATCATACTTTTATTTATTTTTCTTATTCGATATGCTTTTTATACCAATTATAACCTACTCCACATCAAAGTGATTGTCTTCTGCAGAATGAATCAAAAATTAATCGAAGCCTTGGGTGGAGTTTAAGGGCGAAGAGAGAGATAGTTCCCCACTCTCATCGTTGTGTGTCTGTGTGTCTGTGTGTCTGTGTGGGGTGTTTTAGTGTTTAATGGCCTCACTATTTCCTGCATGAAATTAAAGTGACATTTTTACAGCGCTGAGAAAGACTCGGCCTGTCTGCTGGTGATCAATCACAGCCAAAATTGATTAGGAGGAACAGGATTTTTTCCTCTCCGGGCTCCTGCCTTCTGTCCTCTTTTTCTTTCTCACATTTTCATTCTGTGCTCTCTTCTCTTGGCCTGTGTACTCACTCTATATCACTTTGCCCTATCTCCATTTTAAAACATTTTACTTTACCCCTAAAAGCCTTCTCTGTTCACCCACATATGAGCACGTCTACTCTCCTTCTGTTGGCTTGCTTTTCTTTCATTCACCTAGCCCTCAATTTCTACACCAATTTCCCACAAACTATCCATCAATCAATTTCATCACACTGTTTTTCTGCTCTCTTCATGCCATCTTCTTTGGCTATCCTAACACAGCTTTATAACTGTCATTTTTTCTCTTGCTTCTCTTTGGTGACTCAACTCTTTCTTTTCCATCCTATCCCCCCCCCCGTCTGTAGTGTCAGTGCAGGGTCCCCACCAGCGGTTTCTGCTCAGGGAGCTGCTGCGGGACTACAACCCCATGGAGAGACCGGTGGCCAACGACTCCCAGAGCCTCACCGTTCAGTTCTCCTTCACTCTGATGCAGGTCATGGATGTGGTACGCATTGCCCAAAATGCATCATAGTCATACATCCACACTGAAAAAACTGAAACGTTTACTTAAATTAAATGTAGTATTTCAACAGATTTCATAACTGTATTAGGTGAGTTGAAAGCGATAATAATACGTGTAAATAAAAGTTATTGGTTCAAGTTAATATTATTGCGTTTAACTAACCTAATACTGTTATATGAGATTTTGTGACATAATACATTTGATTAAAGTTAACATTTCAGTGCATACAATACCTTATGAATGAAAAAAATGATTTATGTCTGCTTATAATATGTTTGATTCATGTCACTGTAAAACATATTTCAATTTTTTAAATAAAACTACATTCAAAACACTATAGATTATAGAACAATAACTGGGTTAACCCCTGCATTAACCCTGATGGCCCTTGATGACCCATGCTTTAAGTTATATCACCTATTCTTTTGTATGTTTCGTGTTATGCAAGGATGAAAAGAACCAGATCCTCACCACAAACGCCTGGCTGCAGATGGTGAGTAATGAATATAACTAATGATGGGATATTGATCTGTGTCCTGAAAATGCCCCCCATCACTTGCAGGATCAGCTACACAGCACCTTCCCATGCGTTTCAGTGTCATGATAAAGAAATCTTCATCAGGGCGATATTTGAAGTCATTTGGACTAAAGTGTACGGTCCTTCATCCTTATGCCCGACAACAACTTCATATTATTTTGTATTTCGTCATCGCCAACTAGGCGTTTTATCAAGTTAATGTTGTTAAATTCATCTAGCCCGAAATCCATCTACCCATGCATCAAATATAACAGCTCATCCTTCACAGGGTGGCAGGGGGCTGGAGCTGATTGCAGCTAACATTAGGCAAGAGGCGGGTTACACCTCACAGAGCTGACACACAGAGAAAGGCTTTCATTCACACTCAAATCGGCCATTTAGAGTAAGAAAACCAACCTTATATTATGTATATTTCTGTGGGTGGAGCATAGTACTTGGAGAAAATGTGACACAAAAAGGCCTAAACAAGACATTGTGTTTCAACCCAGAACCCCTTTTGCTGAGAGGTGACAGGAACAACCATCCAAAACACATATCATAATTTCTCGGAGACGGCTTGACAAACTGTACGACAGGCGACATCCTGAAACCCTCAATTGGAATAAGATAAAAGCAACAGAAGAAGATCCCTCCTCCAGGACGAACAGGCTAACGATGTTGTGTATAGAGTATAAAATGACATTATGTCTATCTATGCATGTCGTCATGTTTTATGTCTGAAACCAGTCTTATGCTTGGGTTTTTCCAGCAATGGTACGATCACTACCTCCAGTGGAACCAGTCAGAGTATCCTGGAGTTAAGAACCTCCGTTTCTCTTCGGACCAGGTCTGGACACCTGACATATTGCTCTACAACAGGTATGTGTGGTATTTTAAAATGTACACACAAACAGTGCCACTGCTGAGCTCTGAACTATCTCACCCCTGTGCTCCTATCCTTCAGTGCTCATGATAAGTTTGATGCCACCTTTAAAACCAATGTTCTGGTTAACTCCAGCGGCTTCTGTGAGTATCTGCCTCCAGGTACGTGTTCAATCGATCCAAGTTTGTCTTCAAATCCAAAACGACATTATATTCAGTCATTCTGCACACATACAGTGTTCCTCATGCTGCAGCAAATCAATCCTTAGATTGTTTTCTGCAACCTAGTATATTAGTTTACTTCCAGATGGCTGCATGAAACACATTTTCTTTAAATCAAGTTTCTTTTGCCCAACACTTACATTCCTTTTGACTATTTCCCCTGCTGTTTTCAAGGAATATTTGTCAGCACCTGTAGCGTGGATGTGCGATGGTTTCCGTTTGACATCCAGCGCTGTGAACTGAAGTTTGGCTCCTGGACGTTCGATGGCTGGCTGCTGGACCTCCAGATGAAGGAGGCTGATGTTTCAGGATACATGACTAACGGAGAGTGGGATCTACTGGGTAAAAGGCTGTGGACACCCTGTACGACAAAGAGTGTTGCTTAGGAACAGTGCTTAAATTACCATGGAGTCCAGTATTTTTTATGGAAATACATTAGAACAATTTACTGATTTATAAAATACATATCCTGCCACCCTGCACATCCATGTTTTTCCCAACATCAAATCTCTCCCTTCTCTATTTCAGTTTTGTGTAATAAAATATTTGTATGACGCTGGTCCTATCTCAGACTTGTATTATTATGCTTCTCATTTCATATCCTCTCTGGTGTTTTTTGCATTATAATGTCGTCTCTGCTGCACTTTTTCCTCTCTTTGTCCCCACAGAGGTCCCTGGAGATCGTCACGAACTATTCTATGACTGCTGTGCAGAGCCCTACCCTGATGTTACCTTTGTGGTGACCTTGCGACGAAGGACCTTGTTTTACGCTCTCAACCTCCTCATGCCCTGTGTGCTCCTCTCCTCCATGACCCTGGTCTGCTTTCTGTTACCGGCCAACTCGGGGGAGAAGATCAGCCTGGGTGAGGAATAATAAGAGGAGGGTAGTGAAGAACAGGGGTGTGGTATTGTTCTTTAATAAGGAAGATTGATTAAATGTAAAATAGGGAAAACAAGTCCGCTGTGAGATGAGTAAGGATACATTTCTTTCTGCATACTGTATTCTTTACACATTCCCTACTTATTTCCCTCTTCTAGTGTTTCTCTTTCTAATCGGTCTCTGACAACAGTACTTTGAAACCTTCCATGTGAAATGCACAGCTTTTGTAATGTGTCAGGAGGGCTGAGATGGAGTGAACGAGAGACAAAGACAGAAAAGGGCAGAAGAAAGATGAGAACAATTCAAATCAAATGAGTTTTTCTAGGGATGTCAGAAAGACAGATGATTTGGGCAGAAACAAAGTCAATTGCACGATACAAAATATTCTGTTCCACTGCTTGCATTCTCTTCTTTTAACGATTCTCTCTTCTTTCTCCTGCGCAACCAACCAATCCCCGGTGTCCTGTTTCTGCCTCCAGGCATCACGGTTCTGCTTTCTCTGACGGTTTTCATGCTGATGGTGGCAGAGATTATGCCTGCCACTTCAGATTCTGTCCCGCTGATAGGTCCGTTTGGCTCTGTGTACACATTGCCCATGTGTTTGTGGGTTTTGCTGTTTTTTTGGGGGGGATTGACACTGTTCATACAGATCCTAATGAGTGAAATGTTTTCCACTGCTGTCCGTCTCAGGACAGTACTTTGCCAGCACTATGGTGATTGTCGGGATGTCAGTAGTGGCCACAGTCATGGTCCTGCAGTTCCATCATCACAGCCCCAACGATGGAAACATACCACGCTGGGTGAGTTGTATAAAGTACTTTTTAAACAATATGAAAAAGAAAATTCAAAACACTTTACAACTAAACCTGAAAAACACAATAGTACAATCAAATACAAAAATAAAACAAGAAAAAACCCAATCGTAAAAACCATGGATACAGTAGGATAAAATAAAAGGGACCAGTTCATCAAAAGCAAGAATTAAGAGGGGATTAAAAGAGAGCTCATATTCAGCTAAGCCGATATTCTTAGACAGATACTTTCGGAGTCTTGTGGCCTTGACAGAAAAAGCTTGATCCCCAGCTTTATCTTTGAGTTATACAGCTAGCAGTCTGCAATGCTTTGAAAGTTAACTGTTTTGATTTTATATTGAAACGCATCGCCAACCAGTGTAGAGAAAAACAGATGTGGTACGATCCCATCGCTTGTTAGTGCCTTGGGGATATTGCTTGTTTTAGGATATTTAAGGCTTGTTAAAGTGCAGAAAAGTGAAGATCGAACAAAATAAAGGCTTGTATGAGATTTTAGATTTTTTAAATCCAAGCAATGGTTTAGGACATGACAAGCTTAGTGGAATTTGGATGAAATTTAGATGTGGTTATTAAACCTGCTCAGAAAACGGTTGAAGGCCACATGTGTTAATGTGCATCTGTCTTCTTCAATATTTGTGTCCTCGTGTGTCAGGTGCACTTAGTTCTGCTGCAGTGGGTTCCTTGGTTCCTGCGGATGAAGCGTCCTGGAGAGGGAGCGGAGCCGCCTCTTTCCAACTTCCAGGCCGACTGTCAGAGCAAGAACCTGTCCTCTCCTACTACAACCACTACCACCACCACCAACCCCACACCAGTGCCCTCTATCATCCCCCAGAGCCTCAACTCCCTTCAGGCCAGCCTGGCTCAGCTCAACCACCCAATGTCCCACCCAATGTCCCACCCAATGTCCCACCCAATGTCCCACCCAGGATCCCACCGGCCCGGCTCTCATACTGGTATCCTCCCTAATATCAGAGATCCTGGCCCCAACCCACATCCACAGCCCAACGGCCATCTCCTGTATATGGGTTTCCAGACCTTCCAGACCACGGCAGAGCTGGAGCAAGTGCAGGGAGGCAGAACCACGAGTCACGGCAGGGTGAACAGTGGAGTAGGTGGAGGCGAAGGAGAGGGAGCAGCAGCCGGAGCGCATACTGGAGATACACCAATCCATCACCACCTTCAATCTTCCAAGTTTAGGAGCCCCCCACTGGAAACTCATCTGTCCATAGACCCCGACCCGTCAACCACAGCCTCTGGACCCTGCGGCCTGGAGACTGGGTCTGCAGCAGGGAGATCAGCTGCTATGCAGAACCACAGCGGGATGTTTCGATCTGTTGCAGTGGACCACCAGCTGCAGGAGCTGCTGGTGGAGGTGCAGTTTTTAGTGGAGCGCGTTAAAGAGCAGGACCGACTGGTCAGCTTGGCAGAGCAGTGGCAGTTTGCTGCAGCTGTCATTGACCGCCTGTGCCTGATGGGATTCAGTATTTTCAACATTATTTGTACCATCGCTATCCTCATGGCCGCACCCAACTTTGGGGAAGCTCTGTCGAAAGACTTCATCTGACACACAGAGGGATTTGAAGATGTAAAGGTATGATACAGATGAGGGTTTGTTGGAAGTGCTGTTAATGACACTGGGACATACAACAGTACATATTTCCTCTAAAGCTGGAGTGGGCTGTGGTACTTGTGGATTGGAATATGATAATGCTCATTCAGTGTTTACTGTTCACATATTTTCTTTTGCAATGGTTTCTATGTAAGTGTTATTTATGCGTTTGTTTCTCCCAAAAGGTAACCAAAGTTGTTATTTAGAGGTGAAAAATAATCCATCTTGTGTTTGGGATCTGCTACTAAATATAATGGGTTCTACCTTCACTCATTCCACACGCTTTCACCAAATGTCATGAATTTTGGACCAACATTTTTTCTCTACTCGAGCTGACAAAGCATATCGTTCTTGGCAGAAGTCAAAAGTAAAAGAAGCGTCTCATATATTGATCATTTTGGTGAAGTTTCAACAAAAACATTTTTCACTGAAACCTTGATGATGAAGGTTTGTGTTTCTTTTGTTTTTATCCCAGTCAACAAATTAAGAGTTTTTTGGAATAGTATTGTAATTGAGGATCCTTTAGGAAGATCATCCTAGAATGTGTGTGAAAACTGGGAAGCATGACTTGATTTGATCAATACTGATCTATTTGTTATAAAGTCTTGACACTGAAGTGTTGCATGTAAACCTGCTTTTCCATACAATACAGACCTGAATATCTGTATGCTATTGTGTGATACTAAAACTATTATTTATACTAAAGTACACACATTTCTGTTTGCACTGATGAGCTCCTTCACGAGATGCAATTGTTTTTTAATTCTCATAATATCCTTATTTAAATTTGAATTCTTCTATTACATTAAAAGGTTTTCACAATGTTTAATTTTCAAGAGTATGTCCAAAGTCTTGTTATAAGTATTTCTCCACATGAATGTTATTTATCACAATAACACAGCCTGAACATCCTCCACATATTTGGATGATGACACTGGTGATTCATTTCTGCAGCACCTTTACACAATCACAGTATCTGATGAAAACAAAAAACCCTGCATACTGCCTCAGGGATTATTTTTTCTACCTTTTTTATTTGTATCTAGCCGTCATTTAACCACGATAGGTTCGATTTAGATTAAAAACTTTTCAAAGGCGTCCAGGCCAAGATAAGCAGCAGCAAAAGATTAAAAAAAAAGTTATTGTATACAGATACAAAACAGTAGAATAACAGTTTAGAAAAAAAAATCCTTCAAAAGATCTTACACAAATGTATTTATCATTAATTGGAATAACACGACATCTCAGCTGAATAGGGATGGTTAAAAGTACTACCGGTATATGTCTTTCCTGTTTCTGAATATGTAATACACTTTGACATTCACAGTAGAAAAACCTTCTTTTTGATTCAAATTGGCCAATATTTTCCCTTTTTACGAATTTAGATAAGGTTCAGATGGAAACACGTCAAAGAAAGAAGGTCAACCTTCCAATAACCCTTTTCAAAAGACTCTTAAAAATCTTACACACACACACACACACACACACACACACACACACACACACACACACACACACACACACACACACACACACACACACACACACACACACACACACACACACACACACACACACACACACACACACACACACACAATCTATGACTGGCTGCGCATCAAGTGTTGGTCACTTTGAATAGGTCTGAGACTGAGCTGTAGACATAGTACAATATGTTTTGTACTCTCTAAACATGTATCACATGTTTTTCTCTGGCTCCGTTTCCTTTGATCAAGGTGTAAACCAGAAGCAGAGAGTATTGAAGGAAAGGGGGTATGAGAGGAAAAAGAGCCAGATGGAGAAAAGTGAAAATGGAGTTAATGTAGCGCAACAATAAAAAGGGGCAAAAGGAAGCAAGAGACAGAATGAGCGATGCAGGGGAGGGCTATGCAGAGGCACAGACACAGAATGAAAGAGTACTAGAGAAGGAGGTAAAACAAGGCGGGTGGTTGGGAGAAACAGTGGAGGGAAGGGAAAAATGTGCTGAGAAAGGAAATAGGAGCCGATAAAGTTTTTAACTGATTGCTCATTAATGAGAGAGGGACAGGAGGAGGGGGAGTGGAGAGGAAGGAGAGAGGAGTGAATCCCCCCTCCTCTTCCTCTTGGATGCTGCTGCTGCCTTCAAACCGTACTCAGAGCAGCGTTTATGGGTGACTGGACAAATATTCTCAATTGGCAAAGATTGCATGTTAGGGTTCTTGGTAAATATTCTATTGCAAAATGATGAATAATGCAAACACATGATGATTGAATTTAGCTAAATGCTCTTTTGGCATGGCTGTGCGGGAAACCTTTACCCTAAAGCCTATTAATAAGGCTTTAAACTTGTTTTACTGTAAGCTCACTATATGTGCAGGCATGGCAGTTTACCATTCATTTCAATGGCCTATTGAGCTCATCCTGTGTGTGATGGGACTGCCGGGGCGGCCTAACATAGCTGAGAGATGCAAAAAAGCACAAGTAATAAATCTGAGATACTCCCCTACTGCAGGGACTCAGTCATCCATCGGCCCGGTGTGCACAGATCCTGCAGAGCTGTTTGTTCAGAGGAGAATCATACAGAAACAGTGGAGCACGATGCAGAGAGCAGGAGGGTGGGAAGCAGACATGTTTGGTATCAAGGGGCCACTGCAGTGTGTCGCACACATCTGCACCCACATCTGCAGAGTCCTGCTAAGCGACTCATACATCAAGTAAGGACCCTGCTGCAGACCTAGTGCAGTACTCACAGTACACACACACACACACACACACACACACACACACACACACACACACACACACACACACACACACACACACACACACACACACACACACATTGCTGATAAAAACCGGGGAATATAAAAGAAAGCTATATATAGTTGACGTGCTGTGTTTTAATAGTTCAATCAAAGAACTGAAAGGAAGGGAGCGATGCAATAGTTTCTTATTTTATCCTCGATTTAAGGCAGTCAGCTTTTCCTTTTTTTATAGTAAAGAGGAGGGATTAGGAACATCCCAGCCTATTGTACGTGTTCCCCAGACAGTAAGTGTTTCCCCATGCACAGGAAGAAGCTGCAAATAACTCATGCTCCCATTTCAGAGTCCCAATGTAACATCTTGAAATTGTAAAACCATTTCTCCCATGATGCATCATTTTCAAAGCCTCTTCCTGTGATCAAGGTATGAAACTGATATGCACTGAAATTGGACCCTTGGAAAGACATCTCGCAGGACAGGTTTCTGGCCCAGAGATGTTTGCATTTCCAAATGTAGATGCTCCAAGAAAGCATCCCCGACCATCAGCGGTCGATAGCCATTAATTACAGGGTGCAGGCACTCAATGCAGGTCGATATGCAGCGGCCATCTCACTGCCCGCTGGGTAATTATTTCCCAGATCTCATTTAAAGACATTAAGAGTTGTGGAGTGAAGGGGACAGCAACAGGAGAGAGGAAGAAAGAAAACAGACGTCAGTGCAAAAGTGAGAGTGAGGGGAATAGTGGAAAAATCATTTCCATAGGATTATCATCTTCCTGCTTGTGTGTAGGATCATACTTTTGGCAGTGTGTGACTCCTGCAGTTGTCTCAGGTTGCACCGAACACACCCACAAAACGTTGCATCAATAAATCGGTTTATTTAAAAGAATATGTTACAATTTATTACAGTAAGCGACGTAACCAAACAATCTCTCTGAAATTGTACATTTCAACATGTCAAAGAATCTGCGGGTTGACAATCTCCATCCTCTTCTTAGCGTGACTCTTCAAAAGCCAAACTACAGCAGGTGATAAACTGAACAACAGAGATGCTCAAATGAACATATTATCTTACTAAAATAAATACTGTTAGTGACACTAAACTTTAGTCAGCATGAGAGAGAGAAAGAAGGAGGGCTTAGTGCATACAGTACTTGAAAGTGGGCAGATCAGACAATGTCAGAGGATCCACCACGTCAGATACGCTCCAGTAAGCGGACAAGAACACTGGGAAATGCTTTCAGACCTTAGGGTCGCAGGTCTCTAAACTCAAGGCTCAATACATTCATTAAACCTCCTTTACACACCCACCAGGGTCTGCTGAAGCTCATGAATCACCCAAAACGGCTTTTGTGAACCGTTCATCATTATAACAAGCCCTCTGAGCAAGAGCCAATCAGAATCAATCTGTGACTCTTTACTTGCCCGCAGTATAAAAGAATACTGTTGATAATGTCATAAGGAGCTAAATAGTAGTAAGAGCTAAATATTATTTAAATACTGGTTAACTGTCATTCAGCGGCATCTTATACTTATTTGATTAACTAATTTAAAACAAGAAAATAATATGAAGTTTGTCATGTCGTAATGCATCACAGTGGACACATATGTGATTTTAAATGAATTGATTTGGACTAAACATGAAGCAGCTTTTGAGTTAAGCAACATCTTTTGAATTGGCTTTCTAAATGAGTTCATAATATGATAAACCAGTTCAGATGTTATGCTAGTAATATCCCAACATAACACCGGACAATTATTAACATTTAATGTCAGCAGTTCAGAGTTTAGTGATGTGATAACGTATGATTGCAAACATGTATTTGATTGTCAGCCTGAAGTCTCTATTGGATCAAATAATCATGTTTATCGCTCATTGCCTCTGCTAAGAAGGTTACATTTTTGGTTCGTCAGTTTGTCAGAAAAACTACCGGCAATTTCCATATCAATTGTTTCAAGGAAGAACCCTTCACCTTTTGGATCCGGATCGCAAGGCGGATACACACATTCATTTTCACTTATGTAAACGACCTTGGCGGAGGTCTGTTCTCTCTGAGTGTCCTTTCTGGTACATTATTATTACGTTATACTACGAATGAGAACATTAGCTGTGCTCATTTAGAGGGACATTGAATTACACTTTCACTTCACTACACTGCAGCTGTGTGATCGGTTTTCTACCTAGCCTTTAGTTAATGTGCCGTTATATTCATATCTGTTTAACGTTGATGAAGTGTGCAAGCTGCCCTTTTTTACGAATAAAAATCTTCTTCCCACTTAACCTGAATCTGGAGTGCATGAGCAGTTCAACAGTACAGCGAAGTTCCAGCAACAGAAATAAATAGTGCTCCAATTAGAAAGGCCTTTTGAATTACAGGCCTATTATAAACCCCTTGGGAGCTTTCAGGAGCAAAGTAATCAGTGCCTGTTAAAGAGCAGAAGGAGGAGAAGGACCCCTGCTGTCTCTTATGGGGAATGCATGCTCAACATATTGTACTCCACTGTCTGATCACTGCTGCTCTACAATGGTCTCAAAAATATGAACATGTAGTGTTCACACAATACTATAAATACAAACAAGGTGAAAGTGTGGCTCTGCACACTGCACACGTTGCCTGATGATGTAGTGGATAACAATAATGTTGTAATTCAGTCAGAAATGAATGTAAACCAATCTGCTTCTTCGGTTCCATCTCCCGCATTAGGGGGCTGTTAATACTGTCGGATAAAGTGCAACATTTGTCTGAAATGTAAAGTCGTTCCTGCTTGTGTCAAGTCATCACAGCTATGTCTCTGAATGAAAAAAACTATTTTACATCGTGTCCACTTTCTCTCTCTCTCTTCTGTCACATTACAATGTTAATAGGTTTGTTTTATAGATGCAAACTGGTCAACAAATCAATGAAAATGTTTGTATGCGACATAATTAAACGATGACTTACATTCTGAGGGCCTGGCTCTGGTCGGACCCTTGCCTTTTGGGTCCCCCAGCACGCATTAACATGCACAAACACACCTGCACGCTAACAACTGGCCGTAAATGGACACACTGAGTCTTCCTGTGGTCAACCCTCAGTCTCGCTGATCAGTGTTAGCTGTGTTCCCCTTTGCGAGCACTAACACTTTTCATTGTTAGTCCCACAATATTTCCTTATTCACTCCAGCTTGCTCTTCCCGGTAGGACTACTTCAGAGGAGGCTAACAACCTCCCCACGTACAAGTCACATTCCACTTCAAGTCCCGGCCAATAAGAAGAAGGCCTGCATGAATCCAAGTCTGGACAGAGTTCTGCTTATGCGTGATTATGGTGCGCTGGATTCAAAAGTTCTGGTTCACGTGTCTGTAGCTTTTTATATTTCAGTTTATTCTATTTGTTTATTTGCAGGTGCTTGTTGGTTTGCATGTATCGGGGGTAGCTTTTAGGTTGTAGCTGATGAAGTGTAAAGGATGACCAGGTAGTTAATAGCTGAGCGTAGCTGGGTCCGGGGCTAGATGAGGGCCGCTGGCGGTAGCGGTGTTGGGTTAAGAGGTAACAATCTCCCTCCCTAGGTGCCTCCATCCCTTCTGTGCCTCAGCAGCTGGAAAATATTCTGAAACAGAATGAGCAATCAGGAGGAAGACACTCTCCGTAAACAAAAACACAGAGGAATTCACCCAGGCTATTGATTAATCGTATACTGGACAGAGGCAGGCAAAGCCTTACCTTGCCACACATACCATCTTTACTGCAGTTCTTATTGTCCTTGTCTGTAGTCTCCTCTTCCACCTGTAGAAACACACACATTGCAGGTGTGAGTGAAGCACCCAATGGCTTATAATAAAATACATTACAATGTTTGTAGATGGTCCTTACCTCCTTCCTCCACTTCAGCTCACAGAAGACTCTCTCGAAGCACTCATGCATGTAGTTAAACTGGAAATCGCTCACGCAAAGCAAATACAAAGAGAGAAACAAACATTTAGATTTGATATGGTTTACATATTTACTCTTGAGAGGAATGGTTTGATATGCATAACACTAATTTTCTGTACTTTTAATATAAGGTTAAAGACAGCAGCTGGTTAGCGTAGCACAAAACTGGAAACAGCAAGCTTTGCTCCGTCCAATGGCAAGAAAAAATACACCAACCAGCGCCTGTAAGTCTCACTAATCTACGTTATGTTTAATCCTGACAAAAAATGAACCGTCAAATGTAAATGTACAGTTTTAGGGAGAGTTATGCGCTACTTCTTGGCTAGAACCTTAAACTTCCTAGACTTAGAGTCTCCGCTTGTTGCCAGGCAACCGCTCACAGCCAATGAGTAGCGTAGTATAACCGGCCAACACTTTGGTTTTTGTATTGATTAAACAAACGAGAGGTGAGCTTTAGATGTTCTGGTAGACACATCCATTCATTTTGTCTAATCTTTATTAACTAAGTAAACCGGCTGCAGTAGATTCATATTGATGAGAAGATATTTCCTTAAATATCACATTTTGCCCGTGAGTTATAGTTCAAGAAAATCGATTAATTGATTGTTTTTATTTCTCTAGGAGCTGCAATTTGACTGGTATAAGATGAGGGCTATTAGCATATGCAAATGAATGTGCGTGCGACACTCACATAGGGTGTAAATATCTTGACCCATCGTGGTTTCTTCTCTCCTCGTGCATATTCAAAGCAGAAGGCCATGCCCTCTTCATCTGTGTCCCACCGCTGCATCTCACCCCAGTCAAATGCAATCACCTGGTTCTGGAACAATATTAAGACTTTAGTACACTCACTCCCTTATACATGCAACATATGTCCACACACACACACACACACACACACACACACACACACACACACACACACACACACACACACACACACACACACACACACACACACACACACACACACACACACACACACACACACACACACACACACACACACGCCCTTGCCTCGAGTGTCCCTTCCTCGGTGCAGGCGTGCAGCTTGAAGTGGTGAATGCTGATGGCCGTGATGACATGGCCTTTACGTCGCGAGTCGCAGGAACAGTGTGGGAATAGGATCTCATTGTAGCCCTCGCAACCCCTTAACAAACTCAGATACTGAGAAAGAAAGAGGACAGAAGAGACAACTATGTTTTTAACTATACATTACAATCTGTACTTGTTCAACTGACTGAAGTTTAGATGCAGGATGCACCTTCAGATGTTTGACTCTAACTAAGCTTAATCAACCAAATGCAGAGAACATTCACTCACTTTATTTATTCGCTGCAGCCCAACTGATCTGAAAACAGGTAATGAGTATTTACTAGCTGGGGGAGGTTACATCTCTCCAGAGCAGGTTCATTTATTTATGTTTTTTAGAAAAACTCAATATTTCCTAATCTAGACTCTCCCTGTAAACTGAGGGAAATGTGTGCCTTTTGCGCTTTGTAACACACATTTAAAGGAGACTGATCAGGTGAGAGAGGGAATGGTAATAGCCACACTGCGCAATTACTATAATAAGTAACTCTATCTGCCTATCTATCTGACAGCAAGTTCCCCAGGAGCAGTAGAGAGGAGCTGTTTGGTGTCTGGTGAATGTGAGAGACTGACCATAGTCATCTTCTTCTGCTCCGCCAGCTTCTGCAGCTGGTAGGACTTCTGCTCTGCTTTGACGAAACCTTTCTTCACATCATCAGCAGCCTGCAAAGGAATGAACAAATAGTGGAAACTGTTCAAACAAACCCACAAATAACTGATTCATACACACGCTGAAAAGGTAAAAAGACATATGCACACACCTGGTGAAAGAAGTAGTTGACAGCAAGCTGGTTGTCATTGAGCAGAATCTCCTCTTCAGTAGTGAAGAGCCACTTTCTCAGGGTGAGGCAGGTTCCTGGGATGGCTGAGGTATAGTTCTGTACGTAGAGCTTGTGAGGGAACTCGTTGGGGGCAAGCTTTCGCACTGAGGAAGAAAGAAAGTGAGGGAAGGGAGAGAGAGAGGGAGAGAGAGAGAGAGAGAGAGAGAGAGAGAGATATCCTGTTCTTATGTGTCTGAGAAAAACTGTTGAGCTGTCACCTTTGCTTTTGAAATCTTGTAACTATTCTGCACCCAGGGTAAAGATAAAATAGCATTTAGTGACAAATAAGTAATATGATACATGTTCTGCATGGTACTCTCATCTTGTTGATAAAGTGGAAATTAAAAATTTAAATTTAAATAAGAGCAAGAGTTGTTACAGAGGTGAGAAGGACCAATGATTTACAGTTTAAGTCCAAATGACCAATTCTTGGTCAATCAGGGTAACAACTCTGGATATACATTATAGCATTAAAAGTAAGGAAATATATATATTCTTTAAGATTGTTACATTTTGAAAAGGTGAAAAGCTGAGAGGAATGGGAGGGGATTTATCATCGTGTTGTTGCTCCAAGACGAATACTAGCTGGTGCCTTTGAAAGTGTAAGACTTTTGAAAAACATGGATGTTCCTGCCCAAAACTGAGAGGTACAAAATACTTTCTAATTTCTTGGGAGAAAGAAATAAACTCCTGAGACATGTACGCAAAACTCTCTCTTGAATTCACTGCTATTGTACTGCTGCTTCTGCAGAGTACAACCTTCATAGAGAATACATTCAGTGGTGCCGCATAGGTTGAACATTCTTCTGATATACAGTAGATTTATTTAGCTGCTTGAAATATCTAAATTATCGTCATACCAAACTAGCCTTGAGAAGGCGAGGATTGGTTGAAGTGACATATGAACATTCTTGCACAAAGGCCTTCTAAGATATTTGGCTGTTTTAGTCAAAACATGTGTTTTGAAGGAACATGGGAACATTTTCAGTGTAGAAACTTTGGAGCATGCACAAAAACTAAAAGCTCAAATGCACGTTCTTACTAACCGAAGGTGTGGTTGATGACCTCAAACAGAGCGAAGTAGCTGGCTGTTACACTGTCCATCCCTAGTTTCATAACCACAGCCTGAATAGGAAAGACGGAGAGAGACAAAGTCAGAGAAGGTGAAGAAACAAAACTGATAGGGTCCTGGTTATAATGCGTAACCGTTTTCAGGCCTGTGTGTGTTTTTACCTGGTACACCTGGTCTGTAGTGGAGTTTTTACGAACTCTGGCGGTTAGCGTAGTTTTGTCGGGCATGGCTATTCTTAACTCCACATCTGACACGCCATTATAGTTCTATGTAATAGGAAGGAGAGACCAACTGCACATGAGACACAGGCAAATGACCACAAAAAGAAACAGCCGTGTTTTATTTTATTTTACCTCGTCTGATTCAGACAGGAACTCCTGCATGATATCACTCTCGCCAATTACCCGTACAGAGCACACTGCAGAGATATAAGAAGGGAACCATTTTTTATATGGAATAACAGTGGTCATGCAATGGCACAAACAATGTACTTATGGACTCTGGGGTGGACAGTATGTCTTCCAGACCTTTCCACACTTTTTATCCCAGTACTTAAAGGTGACCTATCAGGCAAAATGCACTTTTGTAAGTCTTTTATACATGAATATACAGAAAACACAACCCTCTCTATTTTCCTCCATACCCAAATCTCTGCAATCTGATACAGACTGATCCAGATTTGAACACTTCTGTGACGTAACAGAAGTGGCGCTACGGCTATTGGGCCAACTCCACCAATCAGGAGGAGAGAGCCACGGACATTGCCGTTCGAAAGCACTGGAGACGCTGTAGTACATATGCCAGGCCTGTAGATGGTGCTGTTCTCACAGAATCTCTCACAGTGTTAAATTGAGCGAAATGAGGAATGGCTAAAATGCATGATCTGTTTGGTATTTTGAAAAATAAAAAGTATAAATATGCCTTATATAGGTATGGTCCTACACTATATTATTCAAATATAGCATGAAAGGTCCACTTTAAGTTTACAACAGGATGATACTGATTACTACTTTCTATCTTAACATTTCATTTTCTCTGACCTTTCTCTAGGTATTCCTCAAGACCCCTGCGTCGCGCGTCCAGCTGCTGCTCCGACAGTGAAAAAGGCCATTTCCCAGGCAGTTTTGGGAACGTAAAGTTGGCAAATTCCCTCTTCAGATTTTGGTGTAAGATCACAAACTCACGGTAACGCTTAGAGCATAGCTGCCGGCCCGCCATGTATACATTATATACCTGAAAGAGAATGCAGAGAGTTGGAATATAAAACACAATGGCAGAAGTTGAAGACAAATCCTCCTGCCGTATCAGCTGTCACTTGAGCTGCCAAGTATTGTCAATATTCTCATTAAGTCATCTACGAAGCCATCCACAAGTGCACCCACCACAAACTTTTCCTGGTTGAGCTCGGTGTGTTTGTAGCTCGGGACAGAGATGGGGACAGCCTGCTTGTCGGAGTAGTCATAGCAGGACAGGGCTGAAACGTCGTCTCCGGGATCGAGGCACTCGGCCTCCTGGGGCGGGACGGACAGCACGGCCAGCACCAGCTCCCTCTCTCCGGCACGGATCAGGTCCACCACCTGCTTGTGGGTGGCTCCCTCTACATTTACACCATTTCTGTTGGAAAGCGAGAGGAAGAGATGTAGACTATTGTAAAGCTTCTTTCTTTGTATTAATGCACACAGGGCATTATTTACTACTTCAGTGTTTCCCCTAGGTTTACTGCTTTGGGGGGGTGCTGCCTGAGCGGGGGGGGGAGCAATCCTCTGGAACAGAGAGAGGAGCTGTGGATTATTGTTATTGATTAATGCATCAGTGTTTCTTAGGGTCAAAAAAACTAAACTCACAACTTAAAATGAAAGCGTTTAGTTTATTTAAAGGTGACCTATCATGCAAAATGCACTTTTGTGCGTCTTTTATACATGAATATGTGTCCCCGGTGTTCCAGGGAACTCACCAAGTGTCAGACAACACAACCCTCTCTATTTTCCTCCATACCCAAATCTCTGCAATCTCATACAGATTGATCCAGATTTGAACACTTCTATGACGTCACAGAAGTGGCGCTACGGCTATTGGGCCAACTCCACCAATCAGGAGGAGACAGCCACGGACATTGCCGTTCGAAAGCGCTGGAGACGCTGTAGTACATATGCCAGGCCTGTAGATGGTGCTGTTCTCACAGAATCAGCACATGCAAAGACAGTGTTAAATTGAGCGAAATGAGGAATGGCTAAAATGCATGATCTGTTTCGTATTTTGAAAAATAAAAAGTATAAATATGCCTTATATAGGTATGGTCCTACACTATATTATTCAAATATAGCATGATAGGTCCACTTTAATAAAAGAGCACATGTTCAATGTGAAAAGTGACAGTAGTTATAGATTATTTGCAATTTGGTGCTATATATACTGTATATTAAATAAATAAATAATATATTTTTTTTTAAACACCTTGAATTTCAGGGGGGGCGCGGGGCTCCGTTGGCGAGGATCCGTTGGCGGGGCGCAGCGCCCCTCCAAGACAATGGTAGGGGAAGCACTGCTACTCGCTTACATTATTCAACGTTTACTAAGAGAACTGCTTACATTGTTAGTGTGTATGGCACATTATGCGGCACATATGATAACATTATGTAAATAATTCAGCGCCTCTTAAATCACTTTTATTTATTTTCGTTCTCACTTCTTCTGTCTCACTTCTTCAACTGCATACATTTTTTCGAAAAAGGTATCAGGTTAATATGGCTGTTGTTTGGCCATGATAGTCGTGTGGAAACCTGATATTGGGAATCTCTAGAAATGAATCACATGGAGCACGAGTTTTGAATGAAATGACAGAAAAGAAAATCAAGTGAAACAGCTTCTGTTTATGTGTGGCAGACCGAGAGAGGCTAAGGCCTTCAAACCACTCTAGACTCAAATCTTCCCCCGGAGGGAATAACACTTTTGGGTTATGTCTTTAGCACAGCTGAGCATGAGTAACACTGGGTGTGCGCCTTTTGGCAGGCATGATTATGACTGTTGTGCTCCTGACCAATGTTTTACTTTACTCAAAACTAAAGAAAGCGTTGTATAAATATCATATCAGTAAATTACATTATTATGTGCTTTATATTCTGTGCAAATGTAATGAACTGCTTCAACTTAAACAACAGCTAACAGAAATTAGCTTGAATACATTGACCTATTCTTTTCTTTAAACTTTTTTTACAACAGACAGAAACCAACAAATTACTCAAATGTCAATATAATGTTAATTTGCATAATCTGAGTGCAACCCGGTTATACTTTAGGTAACATCTTAATCACTATTTGTGTGGCATATATCTGTTAGTAAAAGCTGGCCTTGGTGTTCTCATATGAAGCTTCCTCTTTGAGTCTTGCCAGATAGGGCATTGTTAGATTTCTTGTTAAACTTTGCACTTATGTAAAAAGTCTTCTTTCTCTGTTTCCACATTGCCTTATAAAGACCAAACATTTCCAACATTCATTCAGGGATGTAACTGTATGCAAAATGTTCATATGACATAGATCACATCATTGGTGCAAAAAATAACATTATTATTATTATTATTATTATTATTATAGCCTCACTAGGGACAACAGTGCATAGAAAAATGAGAAAATAAGTAATAAAAACAGTAATCTGATTAATACACAAACAATTCATCACATTGCTGCAAGAATCTGTAAATCTAGTACTCCCAAGTGCCTGCTGATTTGCATTATAACATAGAACCTGTGTCGGATTGATGATCTGTTGTGTCAGCATGGCACGACTTATGATGACAGGGTGACACACTGCCAACGCTCTATAATACCTAATAACTCAATGCAAAAGATAACTTCACAGCAGCATGCGACTAAATATAGGAAAACCTTCTGAGCCAGGTGCACAAAAGATGATTATCGAGGTGGAAATAAGAAAAGAACAAAAGGGGAGGGACACAAATAAAACTATATTTATATGTTTATTCTGCAGGTGTAGTAGGAGAAGAAAGCCATGTCTCCTACTACACAAAATACAAACTAAGCATTTTGGCAGACTATGACTATATAATAAGCAGCTGCATGATCTAGGGCTCTCTGCTCTTGCATTATCAGCACTTTCTGGGCATATTTAGCTTTTGAGAGACATTTTCCTGTGTGTCATATTTATTTTGTGTAAATAGTTCAAGGATAGAGTCATTTTTTAAATATATATATCTCTGCTGAAGATTAGAGTGTTTTATATGTATGTATGCCACAATGATATACAGTAGAACAGGAAACAGGAAACACTATACATTTGCTTTATCATCGAGCAAAAGGCCCAAAAGGTTTTCTCGTACTATTGATTATTCTGCATCAAAGACTCGGGAAGTGGGAGTTGTTTGTAAATGTGCAAAGAAGTATTGATGGAGAAAAGCGGAAAAGAAGCTCTATACCACTGCAGCTTATCTGCAGGTACTTCATCGTTTGCTTACTGAGATATTGTGAACATACTATGCCTTGAACGAAGGGAGCAATGTTCTATGTGTTGAGACTTAGTCATATCTGGGCCTGCCTTATTTACCGCATATGAGGTACAGGAGAGGAGACAGTACCCTTCAAATAATAATGCTCGTAAAGTATAAAATGTTAAAGCCTACTAGTGCATGGATATTAACCAAACCATTACTTTCAGTGAGCAAAGCCAATTTTATAAGAGGGTGACATATAAAGGGATTTGTATCCAAAAATGCATAACATCCACATGCTTCCACACAACACACACAAAATAATGGGGTCAACAAACTGCCAGGTTACTGAAAGCCATCCATTAACAAAGCAGTGTGCAAAAACCAGCCAATGGGACACAGGGTTTTAGAGAAGGGAAGCCAATCAGAATTGAAATGAAAGCATCCCTCCCTTTCCACACACACACACACACACACACACACACACACACACACACACACAGAGAAGTGCCAGTACTGATGCTGAGCTGTGTGCTCCTCTCCATAGCAACAGAGCCTAACATAAGTAAGCAGTCGCCATGCATACTAACATCACACTATCCTGAATGCAGCAGCACACATCAGTGCTCACTGATAGTAACACCAATGTGTGGTTAACTGACCAACTCACCTTCATGATCAATTCTAGCAAAGCAGGCTATGGCTATTGGATGCAGTGTGTTATGCAGAGAGACATACTGCATCTGGTTCCATTGATATTAATGTGTAGCTAAAAGGAGTGACTTGAGAATAACTTGGCATGCTGTGGATGATTAGGTTTCAGTATGACGGGAATTCCTAATGATCCCTGGGCTTTTTTCTGTCTGACACACAGACATCCTTTCATGAGGATGAACGGTGGCTCTGCCTGGAAGACCAGCATCGTGCACGATCACACAGGCTTTTAGGTGATACTCTAACGTTAAATATAAATTAAATGATGCTCATTGGTCCTGCTTGTCTCAATTTTTATTAACAATCATTTTGAGATGCAACAGTCATGTGTACGTTACCCAAAAACATGCAGTCGGTTAAGCTAATATGGCAGCCACTTACACTTCGAGAATCCTGTCGCCCTTGGAAATACCGGCTCTGTCGGCGGCTCCTCCCGGTAGGACAGCACTGACATGTTGCAGGGGAGGGTACAGTTCTCCGTTAATGCTCCGTAGTTGCCCACCTTCACTGACTTGTCCCCGAACATTAAAGCCATATCCCGAGTCAGACTTCACTATCTGCACCAGCCGTGGGCCTGAAGTAACGGTGGTTGCCTGGCAGCTGCCCGGCGTAACGTTACCGCTACCGGAGCCGTTACGCGAAGAAGGGTGAGGTAACGGAGGGACCGACGAACAAATTCCCTCTCCCTCGACGTCCGCCATTTTTCTATACTCTTTGTATCATTTACTCCAATTCTGCTAACGATAAATATCCAATAAACATTAGCTTGTAGTAGCAGGCTAATCAGCTTGGCTAGCTAACTGACCGAGATCTCCGGAAAGAGCCGACAGAGTCCGATGATTCGCGAGCGCGCGCGCCCCAGGATGTGTTCCATGTGGGTCAGACTCCTTTCCGCGTGCGGTAAGTTTCCTTTCCTGTTTAGGCCATATAATCAGTGGTTTAAAGTAGGTATGTTTACTCAAGTACTGAACTTAAGTACAATTTTGAGGGACTTGTACTTTACTTGAGTATTTATATTTATATATGACAATTGATAACTTGCAAATTGGTCCTGCTACAAAATCTTTACTATTTTTGTTCTACTTTGTTTCTTATTGCACTATTTTTATTCAATTAAAAAATGTGAGACACATAATAATACAATAACAAAAATTATGCAGAGAATGTTAACTTATGTTACTACTGTTTTGCTTCTTACCCTAAAAACAATCATTAGAACAATCAATGGATATATCAAACAAAATAGACTAGAATATTACATTACATTACATTGCATTTAGCTGACGCTTTTATCCAAAGCGACTTACAATAAGTACATTTGACCAGGAAGATACAACCTTGAAGAAAACAGAATCATATAAGTACATCAGGTTTCATAGAGCCAAACATTTCAAGTGCTACTCAACTGGCTTCAGATAAGCCAGTCCTTTATTAGTATATAAGTGCTTTGTTAGTAATTCAATCGCTCGAAGTGGAGTCTAAAGAGATGAGTTTTCAGTCTGCGCCGGAAGATGTGCAAGCTTTCTGCTGTCCTGATTTCAATGGGGAGCTCATTCCACCATTTTGGACCCAATATAAATATGAGCCAATATATAATATAATATAATATATAAATAAGAATATAAAGAGAGATTCCTTAGTTAGTCGTTTTATAAACTCTTTTGCCTTGTTGTGAAAAACCAGGGTTTTTACATAGTCATTTACTTTGTACTGGGATGCACCCTGCGAGGCCAAATGTGCTAGTTTGACAAGCGAAGGATATTATTCTGAAAACTTAAAATATCCGATATTTGGCCCTGAAAGAAAAACAACGTTTTTATAAGTGGTGTCCATACAAACAGAAAAATACCGAACGACAATAACAAAAGGAGAGTTCACTGCAGCCAGAGATTGAAAACATAAATGAATGAAACCAATGAATAAAGCAGAAAACGTAAAGTAAACATGTTAATAATAGAAATGTTATTAAAAGCATTTTTCAAGTGTTCAAAAGAGTAACTGAGGTAATAGCATTTGTGTCCCTATTCAGACTGGTGTAATTTGAAATTTATGTGTTGTAAAACTGTTGTTTAATGCATTGGTGGCCATAGTTTGTTGAGCGCGGTGTTGGAACCAGTGGCCTATTCTAAATGCTCCGCCTTAGTGCTGGTGTTTTTGATATAAACCATGCTGGTTTTAGGTATTCAATCATTCATTCCTCATGTCACAGTGGGATATTGATGCCCTTTGGTGTATTGGCCTTTTCTCCTCTAATAAGGGTCTTGAGTTTTATGCTTCATCTAGTTTTTCCTTTAGCGCTCTCAAGGGGCTGGTACCTATACATTTTTTAACCTTTTACCTGCGGGTTCTCAGTACTTTGAAAGCACATTTTATTATACTTCTCCTGTTTGAGCGGTTTCTATAGATGTCCAAGGTATACCCTTTTTTTACCGGAGCTTAGGAATACACCTCTGAACCACTTTTTTTTTGTGTAGCTTCCCGGAGGAGAAAAAAAAATAAACCAGGGGCGTGGGTCCTGGAACGGCAGCAAATAGCAAGGGGGGTCTGTTCCCGATTCACAACCTACCACCCTCAACCTCCTACCTAGACTCAGACTCGGGAGGAAGTGACATTTTCTCTTAAGGTCCATTTGTCGGGGGGGCATAAACGTCAACATTAGCGGAACGCTACCAAGCGACCTAACAAAAAAAGTGGCCCACCAAAGGAAAGGATACACTTTGGAGAAACAACAAAACAGACTCGCCCAGATGCATAGAGCCAACCATTTCAAATGCAAACCAAAAAGCCCTTAAAGCAAGCCAGTTTTTTTTTTTTTTCCCCGTTAATGCATAAAATGCTGTTTCCATTATGCCGAAGGTGGAGTGGAGGAGTTTCAGCGCGCCGAAAGACACCGTGCATTGGATGGCAAATACGTGTCTAAAGGACCAATTAAATGTTAGGCAGATAGGGATTAAAGTGCAAGGCATTAGAAGATAAGCACCTGACATTAAGGGGCATTTCAGCAAATTGGGGGAATCGTAATGAAAATGCAGGTAAAGTCATGCAGAAGAGGCAAACGGGGAGGATTGGAAGGAGGCACAAGCAGTAAACGGGAGTTGGAAATCAGACAGATGGGTTTTTTGCCATGTTTTGGAAAGAGGGCAGAATGGGCCTAAGCCAGCACAAATCCCCTTAATAGCTTTGCGGTGCCCTCCAACCCAAAAAACTCGGGACTTCTCATGATTTTCGGGGGTGTGCAAAAAGCGAGGGGGTGTGGTACATAGGGGATTTCCCCTTTTAAAGGGGGGAAAGAAATGAGACAGGGAAAAGATGAGCAAAAGACTTTAGCGCACCGTAAAAAACAGTACGCCACCCAGCAAACGATGGGTTCGGCAAGCTAGACTTTGACGCAAAGCACCCAAAGAAGCCTTTAATCAGGAAAACACGAACAACAACAGTCAAACAGACTTTCAGTGGCAGCCTGGCCGTGGATGAAAAAAACACTGGGGGGGGGGAACGGAAGGCCACCTATCCGGCAGGGGGGGTGCCTGGGAAAAGCGGGGAGACAGACTTCACCGGGCAAGTGGCGAACTGGCTGATTGTTCCAGGTTGGACGAATCCTGAATAGGCCGGTAAGTAAAAAAGAAGAAAGCACTAAATAACCAGGATGCCCTTTTGGTTATGTTTAATAATCTTAATTCAAACTTCCTGTGGACTGTATGCCTCTTACTGGGGGAGACAAAACAACAGTAGACAATCTTCGCCAGCCCTGGATGGGGGACTAAGGATGGAAAGTTCTTTCGCGAGTTTTGGTCCAGTTTGCAGCAACTTAATGTCTTGTACGGCTGGCTTCTAAATGGCAACCATTGGCCTCAGATTTTTGGCCTTTCAAGGTATGCCAAAAATCTAGAAAAGTACACTGCTCCCCAAAAAAATTATATGTGTTCTGAGGAAACCCAGATAAATCATTAGAGGGTTTCTTTATGTAGCTAAGAAGCGCTGGAAAGGGGCATCTTTTGAGCACCAACATATGATTTTTAATATGCAGATGTTAACTAAAAAATAAATTGTTTTGTGTGTGTATAAACGCAAAGAAGGATATGGTGAGAACCCTAAAAGTCGAAGCCCTTCTTCTTAAAATGTGTTTATATTATAAGACATAAAAAAACTGCCATAGAAGCATGTTAAAAAAAAAAAATCTCTTGGCTCCTATTAAAGAGATGCAGTCCTATATTTAAAAATATTCACAAGTATTGTCCCTGTTAGATGCTTTCCCCATAAAAACAATGTCGTCTATCAATTCTCCTCCCAAAAGAGAATGAATTCTTATCTTTACATGCCTCCAGGCGGTGACAGAGATCCAATAAGTTGTCAGAAATGAGATAGCAGGTTTAACATTTAGCAAACTTTACTCAAAAATCCAATAAATCCAAAGTTTTTTAAAACTTTAAAAGCCACACACACCAAAGTGCGTAATACAACAACAACAAACAATAAGTGCTAATG